>NW_027462759.1:0-29237 GCF_050947455.1 Rhinoderma darwinii
TATTCACAGAAACATGGTTCTGAACATGCTGCCAATTGCTCGCCTGGGAAACATGCAGAGAAGTCCAAGATAGTGTTTTTTAGACTGGCTGCCACGAGCTGAATCGAATGCAGCCAAGAGCGAGCGTCTAGGACTTACGGTTCAGGAGTTATTCACAGAAACATGGTTCTGAACATGCTGCCAATTGCTCGCCTGGGAAACATGCAGAGAAGTCCAAGATAGTGTTTTTTAGACTGGCTGCCACGAGCTGAATCGAATGCAGCCAAGAGCGAGCGTCTAGGACTTACGGTTCAGGAGTTATTCACAGAAACATGGTTCTTTTACTGCCAGCCGCGAAAGCGAAAATAACCAAGATCGAGCGTCTAGGATTTACTTGTCAATAACTCGCCTGGGAAACATCCAGAGAAGTCAAACACAGTGCTCCTATACTAATTGCCTGGCGCTGAGACGAATGCCGCCAAGATCGAGCGTCTAGGACTTACGGTTCAAGAATTAGCTTTAGAAACATTTGCCTTAGGAACATGCAGAGAAGTCCAAGATAGTGTTTTTTAGACTGGCTGCCACGAGCTGAATCGAATGCAGCCAAGAGCGAGCGTCTAGGACTTACGGTTCAGGAGTTATTCACAGAAACATGGTTCTGAACATGCTGCCAATTGCTCGCCTGGGAAACATGCAGAGAAGTCCAAGATAGTGTTTTTTAGACTGGCTGCCACGAGCTGAATCGAATGCAGCCAAGAGCGAGCGTCTAGGACTTACGGTTCAGGAGTTATTCACAGAAACATGGTTCTGAACATGCTGCCAATTGCTCGCCTGGGAAACATGCAGAGAAGTCCAAGATAGTGTTTTTTAGACTGGCTGCCACGAGCTGAATCGAATGCAGCCAAGAGCGAGCGTCTAGGACTTACGGTTCAGGAGTTATTCACAGAAACATGGTTCTGAACATGCTGCCAATTGCTCGCCTGGGAAACATGCAGAGAAGTCCAAGATAGTGTTTTTTAGACTGGCTGCCACGAGCTGAATCGAATGCAGCCAAGAGCGAGCGTCTAGGACTTACGGTTCAGGAGTTATTCACAGAAACATGGTTCTTTTACTGCCAGCCGCGAAAGCGAAAATAACCAAGATCGAGCGTCTAGGATTTACTTGTCAATAACTCGCCTGGGAAACATCCAGAGAAGTCAAACACAGTGCTCCTATACTAATTGCCTGGCGCTGAGACGAATGCCGCCAAGATCGAGCGTCTAGGACTTACGGTTCAAGAATTAGCTTTAGAAACATTTGCCTTAGGAACATGCAGAGAAGTCCAAGATAGTGTTTTTTAGACTGGCTGCCACGAGCTGAATCGAATGCAGCCAAGAGCGAGCGTCTAGGACTTACGGTTCAGGAGTTATTCACAGAAACATGGTTCTGAACATGCTGCCAATTGCTCGCCTGGGAAACATGCAGAGAAGTCCAAGATAGTGTTTTTTAGACTGGCTGCCACGAGCTGAATCGAATGCAGCCAAGAGCGAGCGTCTAGGACTTACGGTTCAGGAGTTATTCACAGAAACATGGTTCTGAACATGCTGCCAATTGCTCGCCTGGGAAACATGCAGAGAAGTCCAAGATAGTGTTTTTTAGACTGGCTGCCACGAGCTGAATCGAATGCAGCCAAGAGCGAGCGTCTAGGACTTACGGTTCAGGAGTTATTCACAGAAACATGGTTCTGAACATGCTGCCAATTGCTCGCCTGGGAAACATGCAGAGAAGTCCAAGATAGTGTTTTTTAGACTGGCTGCCACGAGCTGAATCGAATGCAGCCAAGAGCGAGCGTCTAGGACTTACGGTTCAGGAGTTATTCACAGAAACATGGTTCTTTTACTGCCAGCCGCGAAAGCGAAAATAACCAAGATCGAGCGTCTAGGATTTACTTGTCAATAACTCGCCTGGGAAACATCCAGAGAAGTCAAACACAGTGCTCCTATACTAATTGCCAGGCGCTGAGACGAATGCCGCCAAGATCGAGCGTCTAGGACTTACGGTTCAGGAGTTATTCACAGAAACATGGTTCTGAACATGCTGCCAATTTCTCGCCTGGGAAACATGCAGAGAAGTCCAAGATAGTGTTTTTTAGACTGGCTGCCACGAGCTGAATCGAATGCAGCCAAGAGCGAGCGTCTAGGACTTACGGTTCAGGAGTTATTCACAGAAACATGGTTCTGAACATGCTGCCAATTGCTCGCCTGGGAAACATGCAGAGAAGTCCAAGATAGTGTTTTTTAGACTGGCTGCCACGAGCTGAATCGAATGCAGCCAAGAGCGAGCGTCTAGGACTTACGGTTCAGGAGTTATTCACAGAAACATGGTTCTGAACATGCTGCCAATTGCTCGCCTGGGAAACATGCAGAGAAGTCCAAGATAGTGTTTTTTAGACTGGCTGCCACGAGCTGAATCGAATGCAGCCAAGAGCGAGCGTCTAGGACTTACGGTTCAGGAGTTATTCACAGAAACATGGTTCTTTTACTGCCAGCCGCGAAAGCGAAAATAACCAAGATCGAGCGTCTAGGATTTACTTGTCAATAACTCGCCTGGGAAACATCCAGAGAAGTCAAACACAGTGCTCCTATACTAATTGCCTGGCGCTGAGACGAATGCCGCCAAGATCGAGCGTCTAGGACTTACGGTTCAAGAATTAGCTTTAGAAACATTTGCCTTAGGAACATGCAGAGAAGTCCAAGATAGTGTTTTTTAGACTGGCTGCCACGAGCTGAATCGAATGCAGCCAAGAGCGAGCGTCTAGGACTTACGGTTCAGGAGTTATTCACAGAAACATGGTTCTGAACATGCTGCCAATTGCTCGCCTGGGAAACATGCAGAGAAGTCCAAGATAGTGTTTTTTAGACTGGCTGCCACGAGCTGAATCGAATGCAGCCAAGAGCGAGCGTCTAGGACTTACGGTTCAGGAGTTATTCACAGAAACATGGTTCTGAACATGCTGCCAATTGCTCGCCTGGGAAACATGCAGAGAAGTCCAAGATAGTGTTTTTTAGACTGGCTGCCACGAGCTGAATCGAATGCAGCCAAGAGCGAGCGTCTAGGACTTACGGTTCAGGAGTTATTCACAGAAACATGGTTCTTTTACTGCCAGCCGCGAAAGCGAAAATAACCAAGATCGAGCGTCTAGGATTTACTTGTCAATAACTCGCCTGGGAAACATCCAGAGAAGTCAAACACAGTGCTCCTATACTAATTGCCTGGCGCTGAGACGAATGCCGCCAAGATCGAGCGTCTAGGACTTACGGTTCAAGAATTAGCTTTAGAAACATTTGCCTTAGGAACATGCAGAGAAGTCCAAGATAGTGTTTTTTAGACTGGCTGCCACGAGCTGAATCGAATGCAGCCAAGAGCGAGCGTCTAGGACTTACGGTTCAGGAGTTATTCACAGAAACATGGTTCTGAACATGCTGCCAATTTCTCGTCTGGGAAACATGCAGAGAAGTCCAAGATAGTGTTTTTTAGACTGGCTGCCACGAGCTGAATCGAATGCAGCCAAGAGCGAGCGTCTAGGACTTACGGTTCAGGAGTTATTCACAGAAACATGGTTCTTTTACTGCCAGCCGCGAAAGCGAAAATAACCAAGATCGAGCGTCTAGGATTTACTTGTCAATAACTCGCCTGGGAAACATCCAGAGAAGTCAAACACAGTGCTCCTATACTAATTGCCAGGCGCTGAGACGAATGCCGCCAAGATCGAGCGTCTAGGACTTACGGTTCAGGAGTTATTCACAGAAACATGGTTCTGAACATGCTGCCAATTTCTCGTCTGGGAAACATGCAGAGAAGTCCAAGATAGTGTTTTTTAGACTGGCTGCCACGAGCTGAATCGAATGCAGCCAAGAGCGAGCGTCTAGGACTTACGGTTCAGGAGTTATTCACAGAAACATGGTTTTTTTACTGCCAGCCGCGAAAGCGAAAATAACCAAGATCGAGCGTCTAGGATTTACTTGTCAATAACTCGCCTGGGAAACATCCAGAGAAGTCAAACACAGTGCTCCTATACTAATTGCCAGGCGCTGAGACGAATGCCGCCAAGATCGAGCGTCTAGGACTTACGGTTCAGGAGTTATTCACAGAAACATGGTTCTGAACATGCTGCCAATTTCTCGTCTGGGAAACATGCAGAGAAGTCCAAGATAGTGTTTTTTAGACTGGCTGCCACGAGCTGAATCGAATGCAGCCAAGAGCGAGCGTCTAGGACTTACGGTTCAGGAGTTATTCACAGAAACATGGTTTTTTTACTGCCAGCCGCGAAAGCGAAAATAACCAAGATCGAGCGTCTAGGATTTACTTGTCAATAACTCGCCTGGGAAACATCCAGAGAAGTCAAACACAGTGCTCCTATACTAATTGCCAGGCGCTGAGACGAATGCCGCCAAGATCGAGCGTCTAGGACTTACGGTTCAGGAGTTATTCACAGAAACATGGTTCTGAACATGCTGCCAATTTCTCGCCTGGGAAACATGCAGAGAAGTCCAAGATAGTGTTTTTTAGACTGGCTGCCACGAGCTGAATCGAATGCAGCCAAGAGCGAGCGTCTAGGACTTACGGTTCAGGAGTTATTCACAGAAACATGGTTCTGAACATGCTGCCAATTTCTCGCCTGGGAAACATGCAGAGAAGTCCAAGATAGTGTTTTTTAGACTGGCTGCCACGAGCTGAATCGAATGCAGCCAAGAGCGAGCGTCTAGGACTTACGGTTCAGGAGTTATTCACAGAAACATGGTTCTGAACATGCTGCCAATTGCTCGCCTGGGAAACATGCAGAGAAGTCCGAGATAGTGTTTTTTAGACTGGCTGCCACGAGCTGAATCGAATGCAGCCAAGAGCGAGCGTCTAGGACTTACGGTTCAGGAGTTATTCACAGAAACATGGTTCTGAACATGCTGCCAATTGCTCGCCTGGGAAACATGCAGAGAAGTCCAAGATAGTGTTTTTTAGACTGGCTGCCACGAGCTGAATCGAATGCAGCCAAGAGCGAGCGTCTAGGACTTACGGTTCAGGAGTTATTCACAGAAACATGGTTCTTTTACTGCCAGCCGCGAAAGCGAAAATAACCAAGATCGAGCGTCTAGGATTTACTTGTCAATAACTCGCCTGGGAAACATCCAGAGAAGTCAAACACAGTGCTCCTATACTAATTGCCAGGCGCTGAGACGAATGCCGCCAAGATCGAGCGTCTAGGACTTACGGTTCAGGAGTTATTCACAGAAACATGGTTCTGAACATGCTGCCAATTTCTCGCCTGGGAAACATGCAGAGAAGTCCAAGATAGTGTTTTTTAGACTGGCTGCCACGAGCTGAATCGAATGCAGCCAAGAGCGAGCGTCTAGGACTTACGGTTCAGGAGTTATTCACAGAAATATGGTTCTGAACATGCTGCCAATTGCTCGTCTGGGAAACATGCAGAGAAGTCCGAGATAGTGTTTTTTAGACTGGCTGCCACGAGCTGAATCGAATGCAGCCAAGAGCGAGCGTCTAGGACTTACGGTTCAGGAGTTATTCACAGAAACATGGTTCTGAACATGCTGCCAATTTCTCGCCTGGGAAACATGCAGAGAAGTCCAAGATAGTGTTTTTTAGACTGGCTGCCACGAGCTGAATCGAATGCAGCCAAGAGCGAGCGTCTAGGACTTACGGTTCAGGAGTTATTCACAGAAACATGGTTCTTTTACTGCCAGCCGCGAAAGCGAAAATAACCAAGATCGAGCGTCTAGGATTTACTTGTCAATAACTCGCCTGGGAAACATCCAGAGAAGTCAAACACAGTGCTCCTATACTAATTGCGTGGCGCTGAGACGAATGCCGCCAAGATCGAGCGTCTAGGACTTACGGTTCAAGAATTAGCTTTAGAAACATTTGCCTTAGGAACATGCAGAGAAGTCCAAGATAGTGTTTTTTAGACTGGCTGCCACGAGCTGAATCGAATGCAGCCAAGAGCGAGCGTCTAGGACTTACGGTTCAGGAGTTATTCACAGAAACATGGTTCTGAACATGCTGCCAATTGCTCGCCTGGGAAACATGCAGAGAAGTCCAAGATAGAGTTTTTTAGACTGGCTGCCACGAGCTGAATCGAATGCAGCCAAGAGCGAGCGTCTAGGACTTACGGTTCAGGAGTTATTCACAGAAACATGGTTCTGAACATGCTGCCAATTGCTCGCCTGGGAAACATGCAGAGAAGTCCAAGATAGTGTTTTTTAGACTGGCTGCCACGAGCTGAATCGAATGCAGCCAAGAGCGAGCGTCTAGGACTTACGGTTCAGGAGTTATTCACAGAAACATGGTTCTGAACATGCTGCCAATTGCTCGCCTGGGAAACATGCAGAGAAGTCCAAGATAGTGTTTTTTAGACTGGCTGCCACGAGCTGAATCGAATGCAGCCAAGAGCGAGCGTCTAGGACTTACGGTTCAGGAGTTATTCACAGAAACATGGTTCTGAACATGCTGCCAATTGCTCGCCTGGGAAACATGCAGAGAAGTCCAAGATAGTGTTTTTTAGACTGGCTGCCACGAGCTGAATCGAATGCAGCCAAGAGCGAGCGTCTAGGACTTACGGTTCAGGAGTTATTCACAGAAACATGGTTCTTTTACTGCCAGCCGCGAAAGCGAAAATAACCAAGATCGAGCGTCTAGGATTTACTTGTCAATAACTCGCCTGGGAAACATCCAGAGAAGTCAAACACAGTGCTCCTATACTAATTGCCTGGCGCTGAGACGAATGCCGCCAAGATCGAGCGTCTAGGACTTACGGTTCAAGAATTAGCTTTAGAAACATTTGCCTTAGGAACATGCAGAGAAGTCCAAGATAGTGTTTTTTAGACTGGCTGCCACGAGCTGAATCGAATGCAGCCAAGAGCGAGCGTCTAGGACTTACGGTTCAGGAGTTATTCACAGAAACATGGTTCTGAACATGCTGCCAATTGCTCGCCTGGGAAACATGCAGAGAAGTCCAAGATAGTGTTTTTTAGACTGGCTGCCACGAGCTGAATCGAATGCAGCCAAGAGCGAGCGTCTAGGACTTACGGTTCAGGAGTTATTCACAGAAACATGGTTCTTTTACTGCCAGCCGCGAAAGCGAAAATAACCAAGATCGAGCGTCTAGGATTTACTTGTCAATAACTCGCCTGGGAAACATCCAGAGAAGTCAAACACAGTGCTCCTATACTAATTGCCTGGCGCTGAGACGAATGCCGCCAAGATCGAGCGTCTAGGACTTACGGTTCAAGAATTAGCTTTAGAAACATTTGCCTTAGGAACATGCAGAGAAGTCCAAGATAGTGTTTTTTAGACTGGCTGCCACGAGCTGAATCGAATGCAGCCAAGAGCGAGCGTCTAGGACTTACGGTTCAGGAGTTATTCACAGAAACATGGTTCTGAACATGCTGCCAATTGCTCGCCTGGGAAACATGCAGAGAAGTCCAAGATAGTGTTTTTTAGACTGGCTGCCACGAGCTGAATCGAATGCAGCCAAGAGCGAGCGTCTAGGACTTACGGTTCAGGAGTTATTCACAGAAACATGGTTCTTTTACTGCCAGCCGCGAAAGCGAAAATAACCAAGATCGAGCGTCTAGGATTTACTTGTCAATAACTCGCCTGGGAAACATCCAGAGAAGTCAAACACAGTGCTCCTATACTAATTGCCAGGCGCTGAGACGAATGCCGCCAAGATCGAGCGTCTAGGACTTACGGTTCAGGAGTTATTCACAGAAACATGGTTCTGAACATGCTGCCAATTTCTCGCCTGGGAAACATGCAGAGAAGTCCAAGATAGTGTTTTTTAGACTGGCTGCCACGAGCTGAATCGAATGCAGCCAAGAGCGAGCGTCTAGGACTTACGGTTCAGGAGTTATTCACAGAAACATGGTTCTGAACATGCTGCCAATTGCTCGCCTGGGAAACATGCAGAGAAGTCCAAGATAGTGTTTTTTAGACTGGCTGCCACGAGCTGAATCGAATGCAGCCAAGAGCGAGCGTCTAGGACTTACGGTTCAGGAGTTATTCACAGAAACATGGTTCTGAACATGCTGCCAATTGCTCGCCTGGGAAACATGCAGAGAAGTCCAAGATAGTGTTTTTTAGACTGGCTGCCACGAGCTGAATCGAATGCAGCCAAGAGCGAGCGTCTAGGACTTACGGTTCAGGAGTTATTCACAGAAACATGGTTCTGAACATGCTGCCAATTGCTCGCCTGGGAAACATGCAGAGAAGTCCAAGATAGTGTTTTTTAGACTGGCTGCCACGAGCTGAATCGAATGCAGCCAAGAGCGAGCGTCTAGGACTTACGGTTCAGGAGTTATTCACAGAAACATGGTTCTTTTACTGCCAGCCGCGAAAGCGAAAATAACCAAGATCGAGCGTCTAGGATTTACTTGTCAATAACTCGCCTGGGAAACATCCAGAGAAGTCAAACACAGTGCTCCTATACTAATTGCCTGGCGCTGAGACGAATGCCGCCAAGATCGAGCGTCTAGGACTTACGGTTCAAGAATTAGCTTTAGAAACATTTGCCTTAGGAACATGCAGAGAAGTCCAAGATAGTGTTTTTTAGACTGGCTGCCACGAGCTGAATCGAATGCAGCCAAGAGCGAGCGTCTAGGACTTACGGTTCAGGAGTTATTCACAGAAACATGGTTCTGAACATGCTGCCAATTGCTCGCCTGGGAAACATGCAGAGAAGTCCAAGATAGTGTTTTTTAGACTGGCTGCCACGAGCTGAATCGAATGCAGCCAAGAGCGAGCGTCTAGGACTTACGGTTCAGGAGTTATTCACAGAAACATGGTTCTTTTACTGCCAGCCGCGAAAGCGAAAATAACCAAGATCGAGCGTCTAGGATTTACTTGTCAATAACTCGCCTGGGAAACATCCAGAGAAGTCAAACACAGTGCTCCTATACTAAATGCCAGGCGCTGAGACGAATGCCGCCAAGATCGAGCGTCTAGGACTTACGGTTCAGGAGTTATTCACAGAAACATGGTTCTGAACATGCTGCCAATTTCTCGTCTGGGAAACATGCAGAGAAGTCCAAGATAGTGTTTTTTAGACTGGCTGCCACGAGCTGAATCGAATGCAGCCAAGAGCGAGCGTCTAGGACTTACGGTTCAGGAGTTATTCACAGAAACATGGTTCTTTTACTGCCAGCCGCGAAAGCGAAAATAACCAAGATCGAGCGTCTAGGATTTACTTGTCAATAACTCGCCTGGGAAACATCCAGAGAAGTCAAACACAGTGCTCCTATACTAATTGCCAGGCGCTGAGACGAATGCCGCCAAGATCGAGCGTCTAGGACTTACGGTTCAGGAGTTATTCACAGAAACATGGTTCTGAACATGCTGCCAATTTCTCGTCTGGGAAACATGCAGAGAAGTCCAAGATAGTGTTTTTTAGACTGGCTGCCACGAGCTGAATCGAATGCAGCCAAGAGCGAGCGTCTAGGACTTACGGTTCAGGAGTTATTCACAGAAACATGGTTTTTTTACTGCCAGCCGCGAAAGCGAAAATAACCAAGATCGAGCGTCTAGGATTTACTTGTCAATAACTCGCCTGGGAAACATCCAGAGAAGTCAAACACAGTGCTCCTATACTAATTGCCAGGCGCTGAGACGAATGCCGCCAAGATCGAGCGTCTAGGACTTACGGTTCAGGAGTTATTCACAGAAACATGGTTCTGAACATGCTGCCAATTTCTCGCCTGGGAAACATGCAGAGAAGTCCAAGATAGTGTTTTTTAGACTGGCTGCCACGAGCTGAATCGAATGCAGCCAAGAGCGAGCGTCTAGGACTTACGGTTCAGGAGTTATTCACAGAAACATGGTTCTGAACATGCTGCCAATTGCTCGCCTGGGAAACATGCAGAGAAGTCCAAGATAGTGTTTTTTAGACTGGCTGCCACGAGCTGAATCGAATGCAGCCAAGAGCGAGCGTCTAGGACTTACGGTTCAGGAGTTATTCACAGAAACATGGTTCTGAACATGCTGCCAATTGCTCGCCTGGGAAACATGCAGAGAAGTCCAAGATAGTGTTTTTTAGACTGGCTGCCACGAGCTGAATCGAATGCAGCCAAGAGCGAGCGTCTAGGACTTACGGTTCAGGAGTTATTCACAGAAACATGGTTCTTTTACTGCCAGCCGCGAAAGCGAAAATAACCAAGATCGAGCGTCTAGGATTTACTTGTCAATAACTCGCCTGGGAAACATCCAGAGAAGTCAAACACAGTGCTCCTATACTAAATGCCAGGCGCTGAGACGAATGCCGCCAAGATCGAGCGTCTAGGACTTACGGTTCAGGAGTTATTCACAGAAACATGGTTCTGAACATGCTGCCAATTTCTCGTCTGGGAAACATGCAGAGAAGTCCAAGATAGTGTTTTTTAGACTGGCTGCCACGAGCTGAATCGAATGCAGCCAAGAGCGAGCGTCTAGGACTTACGGTTCAGGAGTTATTCACAGAAACATGGTTCTTTTACTGCCAGCCGCGAAAGCGAAAATAACCAAGATCGAGCGTCTAGGATTTACTTGTCAATAACTCGCCTGGGAAACATCCAGAGAAGTCAAACACAGTGCTCCTATACTAATTGCCAGGCGCTGAGACGAATGCCGCCAAGATCGAGCGTCTAGGACTTACGGTTCAGGAGTTATTCACAGAAACATGGTTCTGAACATGCTGCCAATTTCTCGCCTGGGAAACATGCAGAGAAGTCCAAGATAGTGTTTTTTAGACTGGCTGCCACGAGCTGAATCGAATGCAGCCAAGAGCGAGCGTCTAGGACTTACGGTTCAGGAGTTATTCACAGAAACATGGTTCTGAACATGCTGCCAATTTCTCGCCTGGGAAACATGCAGAGAAGTCCAAGATAGTGTTTTTTAGACTGGCTGCCACGAGCTGAATCGAATGCAGCCAAGAGCGAGCGTCTAGGACTTACGGTTCAGGAGTTATTCACAGAAACATGGTTCTTTTACTGCCAGCCGCGAAAGCGAAAATAACCAAGATCGAGCGTCTAGGATTTACTTGTCAATAACTCGCCTGGGAAACATCCAGAGAAGTCAAACACAGTGCTCCTATACTAATTGCCAGGCGCTGAGACGAATGCCGCCAAGATCGAGCGTCTAGGACTTACGGTTCAGGAGTTATTCACAGAAACATGGTTCTGAACATGCTGCCAATTTCTCGCCTGGGAAACATGCAGAGAAGTCCAAGATAGTGTTTTTAGACTGGCTGCCACGAGCTGAATCGAATGCAGCCAAGAGCGAGCGTCTAGGACTTACGGTTCAGGAGTTATTCACAGAAACATGGTTCTTTTACTGCCAGCCGCGAAAGCGAAAATAACCAAGATCGAGCGTCTAGGATTTACTTGTCAATAACTCGCCTGGGAAACATCCAGAGAAGTCAAACACAGTGCTCCTATACTAATTGCCAGGCGCTGAGACGAATGCCGCCAAGATCGAGCGTCTAGGACTTACGGTTCAGGAGTTATTCACAGAAACGTGGTTCTGAACATGCTGCCAATTTCTCGCCTGGGAAACATGCAGAGAAGTCCAAGATAGTGTTTTTTAGACTGGCTGCCACGAGCTGAATCGAATGCAGCCAAGAGCGAGCGTCTAGGACTTACGGTTCAGGAGTTATTCACAGAAACATGGTTCTGAACATGCTGCCAATTGCTCGCCTGGGAAACATGCAGAGAAGTCCAAGATAGTGTTTTTTAGACTGGCTGCCACGAGCTGAATCGAATGCAGCCAAGAGCGAGCGTCTAGGACTTACGGTTCAGGAGTTATTCACAGAAACATGGTTCTGAACATGCTGCCAATTGCTCGCCTGGGAAACATGCAGAGAAGTCCAAGATAGTGTTTTTTAGACTGGCTGCCACGAGCTGAATCGAATGCAGCCAAAAGCGAGCGTCTAGGACTTACGGTTCAGGAGTTATTCACAGAAACATGGTTCTGAACATGCTGCCAATTGCTCGCCTGGGAAACATGCAGAGAAGTCCAAGATAGTGTTTTTTAGACTGGCTGCCACGAGCTGAATCGAATGCAGCCAAGAGCGAGCGTCTAGGACTTACGGTTCAGGAGTTATTCACAGAAACATGGTTCTTTTACTGCCAGCCGCGAAAGCGAAAATAACCAAGATCGAGCGTCTAGGATTTACTTGTCAATAACTCGCCTGGGAAACATCCAGAGAAGTCAAACACAGTGCTCCTATACTAATTGCCTGGCGCTGAGACGAATGCCGCCAAGATCGAGCGTCTAGGACTTACGGTTCAAGAATTAGCTTTAGAAACATTTGCCTTAGGAACATGCAGAGAAGTCCAAGATAGTGTTTTTTAGACTGGCTGCCACGAGCTGAATCGAATGCAGCCAAGAGCGAGCGTCTAGGACTTACGGTTCAGGAGTTATTCACAGAAACATGGTTCTGAACATGCTGCCAATTGCTCGCCTGGGAAACATGCAGAGAAGTCCAAGATAGTGTTTTTTAGACTGGCTGCCACGAGCTGAATCGAATGCAGCCAAGAGCGAGCGTCTAGGACTTACGGTTCAGGAGTTATTCACAGAAACATGGTTCTTTTACTGCCAGCCGCGAAAGCGAAAATAACCAAGATCGAGCGTCTAGGATTTACTTGTCAATAACTCGCCTGGGAAACATCCAGAGAAGTCAAACACAGTGCTCCTATACTAATTGCCTGGCGCTGAGACGAATGCCGCCAAGATCGAGCGTCTAGGACTTACGGTTCAAGAATTAGCTTTAGAAACATTTGCCTTAGGAACATGCAGAGAAGTCCAAGATAGTGTTTTTTAGACTGGCTGCCACGAGCTGAATCGAATGCAGCCAAGAGCGAGCGTCTAGGACTTACGGTTCAGGAGTTATTCACAGAAACATGGTTCTGAACATGCTGCCAATTGCTCGCCTGGGAAACATGCAGAGAAGTCCAAGATAGTGTTTTTTAGACTGGCTGCCACGAGCTGAATCGAATGCAGCCAAGAGCGAGCGTCTAGGACTTACGGTTCAGGAGTTATTCACAGAAACATGGTTCTGAACATGCTGCCAATTGCTCGCCTGGGAAACATGCAGAGAAGTCCAAGATAGTGTTTTTTAGACTGGCTGCCACGAGCTGAATCGAATGCAGCCAAGAGCGAGCGTCTAGGACTTACGGTTCAGGAGTTATTCACAGAAACATGGTTCTGAACATGCTGCCAATTGCTCGCCTGGGAAACATGCAGAGAAGTCCAAGATAGTGTTTTTTAGACTGGCTGCCACGAGCTGAATCGAATGCAGCCAAGAGCGAGCGTCTGTGACTTACGGTTCAGGAGTTATTCACAGAAACATGGTTCTGAACATGCTGCCAATTGCTCGCCTGGGAAACATGCAGAGAAGTCCAAGATAGTGTTTTTTAGACTGGCTGCCACGAGCTGAATCGAATGCAGCCAAGAGCGAGCGTCTAGGACTTACGGTTCAGGAGTTATTCACAGAAACATGGTTCTGAACATGCTGCCAATTGCTCGCCTGGGAAACATGCAGAGAAGTCCAAGATAGTGTTTTTTAGACTGGCTGCCACGAGCTGAATCGAATGCAGCCAAGAGCGAGCGTCTAGGACTTACGGTTCAGGAGTTATTCACAGAAACATGGTTCTTTTACTGCCAGCCGCGAAAGCGAAAATAACCAAGATCGAGCGTCTAGGATTTACTTGTCAATAACTCGCCTGGGAAACATCCAGAGAAGTCAAACACAGTGCTCCTATACTAATTGCCTGGCGCTGAGACGAATGCCGCCAAGATCGAGCGTCTAGGACTTACGGTTCAAGAATTAGCTTTAGAAACATTTGCCTTAGGAACATGCAGAGAAGTCCAAGATAGTGTTTTTTAGACTGGCTGCCACGAGCTGAATCGAATGCAGCCAAGAGCGAGCGTCTAGGACTTACGGTTCAGGAGTTATTCACAGAAACATGGTTCTGAACATGCTGCCAATTGCTCGCCTGGGAAACATGCAGAGAAGTCCAAGATAGTGTTTTTTAGACTGGCTGCCACGAGCTGAATCGAATGCAGCCAAGAGCGAGCGTCTAGGACTTACGGTTCAGGAGTTATTCACAGAAACATGGTTCTGAACATGCTGCCAATTGCTCGCCTGGGAAACATGCAGAGAAGTCCAAGATAGTGTTTTTTAGACTGGCTGCCACGAGCTGAATCGAATGCAGCCAAGAGCGAGCGTCTAGGACTTACGGTTCAGGAGTTATTCACAGAAACATGGTTCTGAACATGCTGCCAATTGCTCGCCTGGGAAACATGCAGAGAAGTCCAAGATAGTGTTTTTTAGACTGGCTGCCACGAGCTGAATCGAATGCAGCCAAGAGCGAGCGTCTGTGACTTACGGTTCAGGAGTTATTCACAGAAACATGGTTCTGAACATGCTGCCAATTGCTCGCCTGGGAAACATGCAGAGAAGTCCAAGATAGTGTTTTTTAGACTGGCTGCCACGAGCTGAATCGAATGCAGCCAAGAGCGAGCGTCTAGGACTTACGGTTCAGGAGTTATTCACAGAAACATGGTTCTGAACATGCTGCCAATTGCTCGCCTGGGAAACATGCAGAGAAGTCCAAGATAGTGTTTTTTAGACTGGCTGCCACGAGCTGAATCGAATGCAGCCAAGAGCGAGCGTCTAGGACTTACGGTTCAGGAGTTATTCACAGAAACATGGTTCTGAACATGCTGCCAATTGCTCGCCTGGGAAACAAGCAGAGAAGTCCAAGATAGTGTTTTTTAGACTGGCTGCCACGAGCTGAATCGAATGCAGCCAAGAGCGAGCGTCTAGGACTTACGGTTCAGGAGTTATTCACAGAAACATGGTTCTTTTACTGCCAGCCGCGAAAGCGAAAATAACCAAGATCGAGCGTCTAGGATTTACTTGTCAATAACTCGCCTGGGAAACATCCAGAGAAGTCAAACACAGTGCTCCTATACTAATTGCCTGGCGCTGAGACGAATGCCGCCAAGATCGAGCGTCTAGGACTTACGGTTCAAGAATTAGCTTTAGAAACATTTGCCTTAGGAACATGCAGAGAAGTCCAAGATAGTGTTTTTTAGACTGGCTGCCACGAGCTGAATCGAATGCAGCCAAGAGCGAGCGTCTAGGACTTACGGTTCAGGAGTTATTCACAGAAACATGGTTCTGAACATGCTGCCAATTGCTCGCCTGGGAAACATGCAGAGAAGTCCAAGATAGTGTTTTTTAGACTGGCTGCCACGAGCTGAATCGAATGCAGCCAAGAGCGAGCGTCTAGGACTTACGGTTCAGGAGTTATTCACAGAAACATGGTTCTTTTACTGCCAGCCGCGAAAGCGAAAATAACCAAGATCGAGCGTCTAGGATTTACTTGTCAATAACTCGCCTGGGAAACATCCAGAGAAGTCAAACACAGTGCTCCTATACTAATTGCCAGGCGCTGAGACGAATGCCGCCAAGATCGAGCGTCTAGGACTTACGGTTCAGGAGTTATTCACAGAAACATGGTTCTGAACATGCTGCCAATTTCTCGCCTGGGAAACATGCAGAGAAGTCCAAGATAGTGTTTTTTAGACTGGCTGCCACGAGCTGAATCGAATGCAGCCAAGAGCGAGCGTCTAGGACTTACGGTTAAGGAGTTATTCACAGAAACATGGTTCTGAACATGCTGCCAATTTCTCGCCTGGGAAACATGCAGAGAAGTCCAAGATAGTGTTTTTTAGACTGGCTGCCACGAGCTGAATCGAATGCAGCCAAGAGCGAGCGTCTAGGACTTACGGTTCAGGAGTTATTCACAGAAACATGGTTCTTTTACTGCCAGCCGCGAAAGCGAAAATAACCAAGATCGAGCGTCTAGGATTTACTTGTCAATAACTCGCCTGGGAAACATCCAGAGAAGTCAAACACAGTGCTCCTATACTAATTGCCAGGCGCTGAGACGAATGCCGCCAAGATCGAGCGTCTAGGACTTACGGTTCAGGAGTTATTCACAGAAACATGGTTCTGAACATGCTGCCAATTTCTCGCCTGGGAAACATGCAGAGAAGTCCAAGATAGTGTTTTTTAGACTGGCTGCCACGAGCTGAATCGAATGCAGCCAAGAGCGAGCGTCTAGGACTTACGGTTCAGGAGTTATTCACAGAAACATGGTTCTTTTACTGCCAGCCGCGAAAGCGAAAATAACCAAGATCGAGCGTCTAGGATTTACTTGTCAATAACTCGCCTGGGAAACATCCAGAGAAGTCAAACACAGTGCTCCTATACTAATTGCCAGGCGCTGAGACGAATGCCGCCAAGATCGAGCGTCTAGGACTTACGGTTCAGGAGTTATTCACAGAAACATGGTTCTGAACATGCTGCCAATTTCTCGCCTGGGAAACATGCAGAGAAGTCCAAGATAGTGTTTTTTAGACTGGCTGCCACGAGCTGAATCGAATGCAGCCAAGAGCGAGCGTCTAGGACTTACGGTTCAGGAGTTATTCACAGAAACATGGTTCTGAACATGCTGCCAATTGCTCGCCTGGGAAACATGCAGAGAAGTCCAAGATAGTGTTTTTTAGACTGGCTGCCACGAGCTGAATCAAATGCAGCCAAGAGCGAGCGTCTAGGACTTACGGTTCAGGAGTTATTCACAGAAACATGGTTCTGAACATGCTGCCAATTTCTCGCCTGGGAAACATGCAGAGAAGTCCAAGATAGTGTTTTTTAGACTGGCTGCCACGAGCTGAATCGAATGCAGCCAAGAGCGAGCGTCTAGGACTTACGGTTCAGGAGTTATTCACAGAAACATGGTTCTTTTACTGCCAGCCGCGAAAGCGAAAATAACCAAGATCGAGCGTCTAGGATTTACTTGTCAATAACTCGCCTGGGAAACATCCAGAGAAGTCAAACACAGTGCTCCTATACTAATTGCCAGGCGCTGAGACGAATGCCGCCAAGATCGAGCGTCTAGGACTTACGGTTCAGGAGTTATTCACAGAAACATGGTTCTGAACATGCTGCCAATTTCTCGCCTGGGAAACATGCAGAGAAGTCCAAGATAGTGTTTTTTAGACTGGCTGCCACGAGCTGAATCGAATGCAGCCAAGAGCGAGCGTCTAGGACTTACGGTTCAGGAGTTATTCACAGAAACATGGTTCTGAACATGCTGCCAATTGCTCGCCTGGGAAACATGCAGAGAAGTCCGAGATAGTGTTTTTTAGACTGGCTGCCACGAGCTGAATCGAATGCAGCCAAGAGCGAGCGTCTAGGACTTACGGTTCAGGAGTTATTCACAGAAACATGGTTCTGAACATGCTGCCAATTGCTCGCCTGGAAAACATGCAGAGAAGTCCAAGATAGTGTTTTTTAGACTGGCTGCCACGAGCTGAATCGAATGCAGCCAAGAGCGAGCGTCTAGGACTTACGGTTCAGGAGTTATTCACAGAAACATGGTTCTTTTACTGCCAGCCGCGAAAGCGAAAATAACCAAGATCGAGCGTCTAGGATTTACTTGTCAATAACTCGCCTGGGAAACATCCAGAGAAGTCAAACACAGTGCTCCTATACTAATTGCCAGGCGCTGAGACGAATGCCGCCAAGATCGAGCGTCTAGGACTTACGGTTCAGGAGTTATTCACAGAAACATGGTTCTGAACATGCTGCCAATTTCTCGCCTGGGAAACATGCAGAGAAGTCCAAGATAGTGTTTTTTAGACTGGCTGCCACGAGCTGAATCGAATGCAGCCAAGAGCGAGCGTCTAGGACTTACGGTTCAGGAGTTATTCACAGAAACATGGTTCTGAACATGCTGCCAATTGCTCGCCTGGGAAACATGCAGAGAAGTCCGAGATAGTGTTTTTTAGACTGGCTGCCACGAGCTGAATCGAATGCAGCCAAGAGCGAGCGTCTAGGACTTACGGTTCAGGAGTTATTCACAGAAACATGGTTCTGAACATGCTGCCAATTGCTCGCCTGGGAAACATGCAGAGAAGTCCAAGATAGTGTTTTTTAGACTGGCTGCCACGAGCTGAATCGAATGCAGCCAAGAGCGAGCGTCTAGGACTTACGGTTCAGGAGTTATTCACAGAAACATGGTTTTTTTACTGCCAGCCGCGAAAGCGAAAATAACCAAGATCGAGCGTCTAGGATTTACTTGTCAATAACTCGCCTGGGAAACATCCAGAGAAGTCAAACACAGTGCTCCTATACTAATTGCCAGGCGCTGAGACGAATGCCGCCAAGATCGAGCGTCTAGGACTTACGGTTCAGGAGTTATTCACAGAAACATGGTTCTGAACATGCTGCCAATTGCTCGCCTGGGAAACATGCAGAGAAGTCCAAGATAGTGTTTTTTAGACTGGCTGCCACGAGCTGAATCGAATGCAGCCAAGAGCGAGCGTCTAGGACTTACGGTTCAGGAGTTATTCACAGAAACATGGTTCTTTTACTGCCAGCCGCGAAAGCGAAAATAACCAAGATCGAGCGTCTAGGATTTACTTGTCAATAACTCGCCTGGGAAACATCCAGAGAAGTCAAACACAGTGCTCCTATACTAATTGCCAGGCGCTGAGACGAATGCCGCCAAGATCGAGCGTCTAGGACTTACGGTTCAGGAGTTATTCACAGAAACATGGTTCTGAACATGCTGCCAATTTCTCGCCTGGGAAACATGCAGAGAAGTCCAAGATAGTGTTTTTTAGACTGGCTGCCACGAGCTGAATCGAATGCAGCCAAGAGCGAGCGTCTAGGACTTACGGTTCAGGAGTTATTCACAGAAACATGGTTCTGAACATGCTGCCAATTGCTCGCCTGGGAAACATGCAGAGAAGTCCAAGATAGTGTTTTTTAGACTGGCTGCCACGAGCTGAATCGAATGCAGCCAAGAGCGAGCGTCTAGGACTTACGGTTCAGGAGTTATTCACAGAAACATGGTTTTTTTACTGCCAGCCGCGAAAGCGAAAATAACCAAGATCGAGCGTCTAGGATTTACTTGTCAATAACTCGCCTGGGAAACATCCAGAGAAGTCAAACACAGTGCTCCTATACTAATTGCCAGGCGCTGAGACGAATGCCGCCAAGATCGAGCGTCTAGGACTTACGGTTCAGGAGTTATTCACAGAAACATGGTTCTGAACATGCTGCCAATTGCTCGCCTGGGAAACATGCAGAGAAGTCCAAGATAGTGTTTTTTAGACTGGCTGCCACGAGCTGAATCGAATGCAGCCAAGAGCGAGCGTCTAGGACTTACGGTTCAGGAGTTATTCACAGAAACATGGTTCTGAACATGCTGCCAATTGCTCGCCTGGGAAACATGCAGAGAAGTCCAAGATAGTGTTTTTTAGACTGGCTGCCACGAGCTGAATCGAATGCAGCCAAGAGCGAGCGTCTAGGACTTACGGTTCAGGAGTTATTCACAGAAACATGGTTCTGAACATGCTGCCAATTGCTCGCCTGGGAAACATGCAGAGAAGTCCAAGATAGTGTTTTTTAGACTGGCTGCCACGAGCTGAATCGAATGCAGCCAAGAGCGAGCGTCTAGGACTTACGGTTCAGGAGTTATTCACAGAAACATGGTTCTTTTACTGCCAGCCGCGAAAGCGAAAATAACCAAGATCGAGCGTCTAGGATTTACTTGTCAATAACTCGCCTGGGAAACATCCAGAGAAGTCAAACACAGTGCTCCTATACTAATTGCCAGGCGCTGAGACGAATGCCGCCAAGATCGAGCGTCTAGGACTTACGGTTCAGGAGTTATTCACAGAAACATGGTTCTGAACATGCTGCCAATTTCTCGCCTGGGAAACATGCAGAGAAGTCCAAGATAGTGTTTTTTAGACTGGCTGCCACGAGCTGAATCGAATGCAGCCAAGAGCGAGCGTCTAGGACTTACGGTTCAGGAGTTATTCACAGAAACATGGTTCTGAACATGCTGCCAATTTCTCGCCTGGGAAACATGCAGAGAAGTCCAAGATAGTGTTTTTTAGACTGGCTGCCACGAGCTGAATCGAATGCAGCCAAGAGCGAGCGTCTAGGACTTACGGTTCAGGAGTTATTCACAGAAACATGGTTCTGAACATGCTGCCAATTGCTCGCCTGGGAAACATGCAGAGAAGTCCAAGATAGTGTTTTTTAGACTGGCTGCCACGAGCTGAATCGAATGCAGCCAAGAGCGAGCGTCTAGGACTTACGGTTCAGGAGTTATTCACAGAAACATGGTTCTTTTACTGCCAGCCGCGAAAGCGAAAATAACCAAGATCGAGCGTCTAGGATTTACTTGTCAATAACTCGCCTGGGAAACATCCAGAGAAGTCAAACACAGTGCTCCTATACTAATTGCCAGGCGCTGAGACGAATGCCGCCAAGATCGAGCGTCTAGGACTTACGGTTCAGGAGTTATTCACAGAAACATGGTTCTGAACATGCTGCCAATTTCTCGCCTGGGAAACATGCAGAGAAGTCCAAGATAGTGTTTTTTAGACTGGCTGCCACGAGCTGAATCGAATGCAGCCAAGAGCGAGCGTCTAGGACTTACGGTTCAGGAGTTATTCACAGAAACATGGTTCTGAACATGCTGCCAATTGCTCGCCTGGGAAACATGCAGAGAAGTCCAAGATAGTGTTTTTTAGACTGGCTGCCACGAGCTGAATCGAATGCAGCCAAGAGCGAGCGTCTAGGACTTACGGTTCAGGAGTTATTCACAGAAACATGGTTTTTTTACTGCCAGCCGCGAAAGCGAAAATAACCAAGATCGAGCGTCTAGGATTTACTTGTCAATAACTCGCCTGGGAAACATCCAGAGAAGTCAAACACAGTGCTCCTATACTAATTGCCAGGCGCTGAGACGAATGCCGCCAAGATCGAGCGTCTAGGACTTACGGTTCAGGAGTTATTCACAGAAACATGGTTCTGAACATGCTGCCAATTGCTCGCCTGGGAAACATGCAGAGAAGTCCAAGATAGTGTTTTTTTAGACTGGCTGCCACGAGCTGAATCGAATGCAGCCAAGAGCGAGCGTCTAGGACTTACGGTTCAGGAGTTATTCACAGAAACATGGTTCTGAACATGCTGCCAATTGCTCGCCTGGGAAACATGCAGAGAAGTCCAAGATAGTGTTTTTTAGACTGGCTGCCACGAGCTGAATCAAATGCAGCCAAGAGCGAGCGTCTAGGACTTACGGTTCAGGAGTTATTCACAGAAACATGGTTCTGAACATGCTGCCAATTTCTCGCCTGGGAAACATGCAGAGAAGTCCAAGATAGTGTTTTTTAGACTGGCTGCCACGAGCTGAATCGAATGCAGCCAAGAGCGAGCGTCTAGGACTTACGGTTCAGGAGTTATTCACAGAAACATGGTTCTTTTACTGCCAGCCGCGAAAGCGAAAATAACCAAGATCGAGCGTCTAGGATTTACTTGTCAATAACTCGCCTGGGAAACATCCAGAGAAGTCAAACACAGTGCTCCTATACTAATTGCCAGGCGCTGAGACGAATGCCGCCAAGATCGAGCGTCTAGGACTTACGGTTCAGGAGTTATTCACAGAAACATGGTTCTGAACATGCTGCCAATTTCTCGCCTGGGAAACATGCAGAGAAGTCCAAGATAGTGTTTTTTAGACTGGCTGCCACGAGCTGAATCGAATGCAGCCAAGAGCGAGCGTCTAGGACTTACGGTTCAGGAGTTATTCACAGAAACATGGTTCTGAACATGCTGCCAATTGCTCGCCTGGGAAACATGCAGAGAAGTCCGAGATAGTGTTTTTTAGACTGGCTGCCACGAGCTGAATCGAATGCAGCCAAGAGCGAGCGTCTAGGACTTACGGTTCAGGAGTTATTCACAGAAACATGGTTCTGAACATGCTGCCAATTGCTCGCCTGGAAAACATGCAGAGAAGTCCAAGATAGTGTTTTTTAGACTGGCTGCCACGAGCTGAATCGAATGCAGCCAAGAGCGAGCGTCTAGGACTTACGGTTCAGGAGTTATTCACAGAAACATGGTTCTTTTACTGCCAGCCGCGAAAGCGAAAATAACCAAGATCGAGCGTCTAGGATTTACTTGTCAATAACTCGCCTGGGAAACATCCAGAGAAGTCAAACACAGTGCTCCTATACTAATTGCCAGGCGCTGAGACGAATGCCGCCAAGATCGAGCGTCTAGGACTTACGGTTCAGGAGTTATTCACAGAAACATGGTTCTGAACATGCTGCCAATTTCTCGCCTGGGAAACATGCAGAGAAGTCCAAGATAGTGTTTTTTAGACTGGCTGCCACGAGCTGAATCGAATGCAGCCAAGAGCGAGCGTCTAGGACTTACGGTTCAGGAGTTATTCACAGAAACATGGTTCTGAACATGCTGCCAATTGCTCGCCTGGGAAACATGCAGAGAAGTCCGAGATAGTGTTTTTTAGACTGGCTGCCACGAGCTGAATCGAATGCAGCCAAGAGCGAGCGTCTAGGACTTACGGTTCAGGAGTTATTCACAGAAACATGGTTCTGAACATGCTGCCAATTTCTCGCCTGGGAAACATGCAGAGAAGTCCAAGATAGTGTTTTTTAGACTGGCTGCCACGAGCTGAATCGAATGCAGCCAAGAGCGAGCGTCTAGGACTTACGGTTCAGGAGTTATTCACAGAAACATGGTTCTGAACATGCTGCCAATTGCTCGCCTGGGAAACATGCAGAGAAGTCCAAGATAGTGTTTTTTAGACTGGCTGCCACGAGCTGAATCGAATGCAGCCAAGAGCGAGCGTCTAGGACTTACGGTTCAGGAGTTATTCACAGAAACATGGTTTTTTTACTGCCAGCCGCGAAAGCGAAAATAACCAAGATCGAGCGTCTAGGATTTACTTGTCAATAACTCGCCTGGGAAACATCCAGAGAAGTCAAACACAGTGCTCCTATACTAATTGCCAGGCGCTGAGACGAATGCCGCCAAGATCGAGCGTCTAGGACTTACGGTTCAGGAGTTATTCACAGAAACATGGTTCTGAACATGCTGCCAATTGCTCGCCTGGGAAACATGCAGAGAAGTCCAAGATAGTGTTTTTTAGACTGGCTGCCACGAGCTGAATCAAATGCAGCCAAGAGCGAGCGTCTAGGACTTACGGTTCAGGAGTTATTCACAGAAACATGGTTCTGAACATGCTGCCAATTTCTCGCCTGGGAAACATGCAGAGAAGTCCAAGATAGTGTTTTTTAGACTGGCTGCCACGAGCTGAATCGAATGCAGCCAAGAGCGAGCGTCTAGGACTTACGGTTCAGGAGTTATTCACAGAAACATGGTTCTTTTACTGCCAGCCGCGAAAGCGAAAATAACCAAGATCGAGCGTCTAGGATTTACTTGTCAATAACTCGCCTGGGAAACATCCAGAGAAGTCAAACACAGTGCTCCTATACTAATTGCCAGGCGCTGAGACGAATGCCGCCAAGATCGAGCGTCTAGGACTTACGGTTCAGGAGTTATTCACAGAAACATGGTTCTGAACATGCTGCCAATTTCTCGCCTGGGAAACATGCAGAGAAGTCCAAGATAGTGTTTTTTAGACTGGCTGCCACGAGCTGAATCGAATGCAGCCAAGAGCGAGCGTCTAGGACTTACGGTTCAGGAGTTATTCACAGAAACATGGTTCTGAACATGCTGCCAATTGCTCGCCTGGGAAACATGCAGAGAAGTCCGAGATAGTGTTTTTTAGACTGGCTGCCACGAGCTGAATCGAATGCAGCCAAGAGCGAGCGTCTAGGACTTACGGTTCAGGAGTTATTCACAGAAACATGGTTCTGAACATGCTGCCAATTGCTCGCCTGGAAAACATGCAGAGAAGTCCAAGATAGTGTTTTTTAGACTGGCTGCCACGAGCTGAATCGAATGCAGCCAAGAGCGAGCGTCTAGGACTTACGGTTCAGGAGTTATTCACAGAAACATGGTTCTTTTACTGCCAGCCGCGAAAGCGAAAATAACCAAGATCGAGCGTCTAGGATTTACTTGTCAATAACTCGCCTGGGAAACATCCAGAGAAGTCAAACACAGTGCTCCTATACTAATTGCCAGGCGCTGAGACGAATGCCGCCAAGATCGAGCGTCTAGGACTTACGGTTCAGGAGTTATTCACAGAAACATGGTTCTGAACATGCTGCCAATTTCTCGCCTGGGAAACATGCAGAGAAGTCCAAGATAGTGTTTTTTAGACTGGCTGCCACGAGCTGAATCGAATGCAGCCAAGAGCGAGCGTCTAGGACTTACGGTTCAGGAGTTATTCACAGAAACATGGTTCTGAACATGCTGCCAATTGCTCGCCTGGGAAACATGCAGAGAAGTCCGAGATAGTGTTTTTTAGACTGGCTGCCACGAGCTGAATCGAATGCAGCCAAGAGCGAGCGTCTAGGACTTACGGTTCAGGAGTTATTCACAGAAACATGGTTCTGAACATGCTGCCAATTTCTCGCCTGGGAAACATGCAGAGAAGTCCAAGATAGTGTTTTTTAGACTGGCTGCCACGAGCTGAATCGAATGCAGCCAAGAGCGAGCGTCTAGGACTTACGGTTCAGGAGTTATTCACAGAAACATGGTTCTGAACATGCTGCCAATTGCTCGCCTGGGAAACATGCAGAGAAGTCCAAGATAGTGTTTTTTAGACTGGCTGCCACGAGCTGAATCGAATGCAGCCAAGAGCGAGCGTCTAGGACTTACGGTTCAGGAGTTATTCACAGAAACATGGTTTTTTTACTGCCAGCCGCGAAAGCGAAAATAACCAAGATCGAGCGTCTAGGATTTACTTGTCAATAACTCGCCTGGGAAACATCCAGAGAAGTCAAACACAGTGCTCCTATACTAATTGCCAGGCGCTGAGACGAATGCCGCCAAGATCGAGCGTCTAGGACTTACGGTTCAGGAGTTATTCACAGAAACATGGTTCTGAACATGCTGCCAATTGCTCGCCTGGGAAACATGCAGAGAAGTCCAAGATAGTGTTTTTTAGACTGGCTGCCACGAGCTGAATCGAATGCAGCCAAGAGCGAGCGTCTAGGACTTACGGTTCAGGAGTTATTCACAGAAACATGGTTCTGAACATGCTGCCAATTGCTCGCCTGGGAAACATGCAGAGAAGTCCAAGATAGTGTTTTTTAGACTGGCTGCCACGAGCTGAATCGAATGCAGCCAAGAGCGAGCGTCTAGGACTTACGGTTCAGGAGTTATTCACAGAAACATGGTTCTTTTACTGCCAGCCGCGAAAGCGAAAATAACAAAGATCGAGCGTCTAGGATTTACTTGTCAATAACTCGCCTGGGAAACATCCAGAGAAGTCAAACACAGTGCTCCTATACTAATTGCCAGGCGCTGAGACGAATGCCGCCAAGATCGAGCGTCTAGGACTTACGGTTCAGGAGTTATTCACAGAAACATGGTTCTGAACATGCTGCCAATTTCTCGCCTGGGAAACATGCAGAGAAGTCCAAGATAGTGTTTTTTAGACTGGCTGCCACGAGCTGAATCGAATGCAGCCAAGAGCGAGCGTCTAGGACTTACGGTTCAGGAGTTATTCACAGAAACATGGTTCTGAACATGCTGCCAATTTCTCGCCTGGGAAACATGCAGAGAAGTCCAAGATAGTGTTTTTTAGACTGGCTGCCACGAGCTGAATCGAATGCAGCCAAGAGCGAGCGTCTAGGACTTACGGTTCAGGAGTTATTCACAGAAACATGGTTCTGAACATGCTGCCAATTGCTCGCCTGGGAAACATGCAGAGAAGTCCAAGATAGTGTTTTTTAGACTGGCTGCCACGAGCTGAATCGAATGCAGCCAAGAGCGAGCGTCTAGGACTTACGGTTCAGGAGTTATTCACAGAAACATGGTTCTGAACATGCTGCCAATTGCTCGCCTGGGAAACATGCAGAGAAGTCCAAGATAGTGTTTTTTAGACTGGCTGCCACGAGCTGAATCGAATGCAGCCAAGAGCGAGCGTCTAGGACTTACGGTTCAGGAGTTATTCACAGAAACATGGTTCTTTTACTGCCAGCCGCGAAAGCGAAAATAACCAAGATCGAGCGTCTAGGATTTACTTGTCAATAACTCGCCTGGGAAACATCCAGAGAAGTCAAACACAGTGCTCCTATACTAATTGCCAGGCGCTGAGACGAATGCCGCCAAGATCGAGCGTCTAGGACTTACGGTTCAGGAGTTATTCACAGAAACATGGTTCTGAACATGCTGCCAATTTCTCGCCTGGGAAACATGCAGAGAAGTCCAAGATAGTGTTTTTTAGACTGGCTGCCACGAGCTGAATCGAATGCAGCCAAGAGCGAGCGTCTAGGACTTACGGTTCAGGAGTTATTCACAGAAACATGGTTCTGAACATGCTGCCAATTTCTCGCCTGGGAAACATGCAGAGAAGTCCAAGATAGTGTTTTTTAGACTGGCTGCCACGAGCTGAATCGAATGCAGCCAAGAGCGAGCGTCTAGGACTTACGGTTCAGGAGTTATTCACAGAAACATGGTTCTGAACATGCTGCCAATTGCTCGCCTGGGAAACATGCAGAGAAGTCCAAGATAGTGTTTTTTAGACTGGCTGCCACGAGCTGAATCGAATGCAGCCAAGAGCGAGCGTCTAGGACTTACGGTTCAGGAGTTATTCACAGAAACATGGTTTTTTTACTGCCAGCCGCGAAAGCGAAAATAACCAAGATCGAGCGTCTAGGATTTACTTGTCAATAACTCGCCTGGGAAACATCCAGAGAAGTCAAACACAGTGCTCCTATACTAATTGCCAGGCGCTGAGACGAATGCCGCCAAGATCGAGCGTCTAGGACTTACGGTTCAGGAGTTATTCACAGAAACATGGTTCTGAACATGCTGCCAATTGCTCGCCTGGGAAACATGCAGAGAAGTCCAAGATAGTGTTTTTTAGACTGGCTGCCACGAGCTGAATCGAATGCAGCCAAGAGCGAGCGTCTAGGACTTACGGTTCAGGAGTTATTCACAGAAACATGGTTCTGAACATGCTGCCAATTGCTCGCCTGGGAAACATGCAGAGAAGTCCAAGATAGTGTTTTTTAGACTGGCTGCCACGAGCTGAATCGAATGCAGCCAAGAGCGAGCGTCTAGGACTTACGGTTCAGGAGTTATTCACAGAAACATGGTTTTTTTACTGCCAGCCGCGAAAGTGAAAATAACCAAGATCGAGCGTCTAGGATTTACTTGTCAATAACTCGCCTGGGAAACATCCAGAGAAGTCAAACACAGTGCTCCTATACTAATTGCCAGGCGCTGAGACGAATGCCGCCAAGATCGAGCGTCTAGGACTTACGGTTCAGGAGTTATTCACAGAAACATGGTTCTGAACATGCTGCCAATTTCTCGCCTGGGAAACATGCAGAGAAGTCCAAGATAGTGTTTTTTAGACTGGCTGCCACGAGCTGAATCGAATGCAGCCAAGAGCGAGCGTCTAGGACTTACGGTTCAGGAGTTATTCACAGAAATATGGTTCTGAACATGCTGCCAATTGCTCGCCTGGGAAACATGCAGAGAAGTCCGAGATAGTGTTTTTTAGACTGGCTGCCACGAGCTGAATCGAATGCAGCCAAGAGCGAGCGTCTAGGACTTACGGTTCAGGAGTTATTCACAGAAACATGGTTCTGAACATGCTGCCAATTTCTCGCCTGGGAAACATGCAGAGAAGTCCAAGATAGTGTTTTTTAGACTGGCTGCCACGAGCTGAATCGAATGCAGCCAAGAGCGAGCGTCTAGGACTTACGGTTCAGGAGTTATTCACAGAAACATGGTTTTTTTACTGCCAGCCGCGAAAGCGAAAATAACCAAGATCGAGCGTCTAGGATTTACTTGTCAATAACTCGCCTGGGAAACATCCAGAGAAGTCAAACACAGTGCTCCTATACTAATTGCCAGGCGCTGAGACGAATGCCGCCAAGATCGAGCGTCTAGGACTTACGGTTCAGGAGTTATTCACAGAAACATGGTTCTGAACATGCTGCCAATTGCTCGCCTGGGAAACATGCAGAGAAGTCCAAGATAGTGTTTTTTAGACTGGCTGCCACGAGCTGAATCGAATGCAGCCAAGAGCGAGCGTCTAGGACTTACGGTTCAGGAGTTATTCACAGAAACATGGTTCTGAACATGCTGCCAATTGCTCGCCTGGGAAACATGCAGAGAAGTCCAAGATAGTGTTTTTTAGACTGGCTGCCACGAGCTGAATCGAATGCAGCCAAGAGCGAGCGTCTAGGACTTACGGTTCAGGAGTTATTCACAGAAACATGGTTCTTTTACTGCCAGCCGCGAAAGCGAAAATAACCAAGATCGAGCGTCTAGGATTTACTTGTCAATAACTCGCCTGGGAAACATCCAGAGAAGTCAAACACAGTGCTCCTATACTAATTGCCAGGCGCTGAGACGAATGCCGCCAAGATCGAGCGTCTAGGACTTACGGTTCAGGAGTTATTCACAGAAACATGGTTCTGAACATGCTGCCAATTTCTCGCCTGGGAAACATGCAGAGAAGTCCAAGATAGTGTTTTTTAGACTGGCTGCCACGAGCTGAATCGAATGCAGCCAAGAGCGAGCGTCTAGGACTTACGGTTCAGGAGTTATTCACAGAAACATGGTTCTGAACATGCTGCCAATTTCTCGCCTGGGAAACATGCAGAGAAGTCCAAGATAGTGTTTTTTAGACTGGCTGCCACGAGCTGAATCGAATGCAGCCAAGAGCGAGCGTCTAGGACTTACGGTTCAGGAGTTATTCACAGAAACATGGTTCTGAACATGCTGCCAATTGCTCGCCTGGGAAACATGCAGAGAAGTCCAAGATAGTGTTTTTTAGACTGGCTGCCACGAGCTGAATCGAATGCAGCCAAGAGCGAGCGTCTAGGACTTACGGTTCAGGAGTTATTCACAGAAACATGGTTCTGAACATGCTGCCAATTGCTCGCCTGGGAAACATGCAGAGAAGTCCAAGATAGTGTTTTTTAGACTGGCTGCCACGAGCTGAATCGAATGCAGCCAAGAGCGAGCGTCTAGGACTTACGGTTCAGGAGTTATTCACAGAAACATGGTTCTTTTACTGCCAGCCGCGAAAGCGAAAATAACCAAGATCGAGCGTCTAGGATTTACTTGTCAATAACTCGCCTGGGAAACATCCAGAGAAGTCAAACACAGTGCTCCTATACTAATTGCCAGGCGCTGAGACGAATGCCGCCAAGATCGAGCGTCTAGGACTTACGGTTCAGGAGTTATT
>NW_027462760.1:0-29223 GCF_050947455.1 Rhinoderma darwinii
CTTACGGTTCAGGAGTTATTCACAGAAACATGGTTCTGAACATGCTGCCAATTGCTCGCCTGGGAAACATGCAGAGAAGTCCAAGATAGTGTTTTTTAGACTGGCTGCCACGAGCTGAATCGAATGCAGCCAAGAGCGAGCGTCTAGGACTTACGGTTCAGGAGTTATTCACAGAAACATGGTTCTGAACATGCTGCCAATTGCTCGCCTGGGAAACATGCAGAGAAGTCCAAGATAGTGTTTTTTAGACTGGCTGCCACGAGCTGAATCGAATGCAGCCAAGAGCGAGCGTCTAGGACTTACGGTTCAGGAGTTATTCACAGAAACATGGTTCTGAACATGCTGCCAATTTCTCGCCTGGGAAACATGCAGAGAAGTCCAAGATAGTGTTTTTTAGACTGGCTGCCACGAGCTGAATCGAATGCAGCCAAGAGCGAGCGTCTAGGACTTACGGTTCAGGAGTTATTCACAGAAACATGGTTCTTTTACTGCCAGCCGCGAAAGCGAAAATAACCAAGATCGAGCGTCTAGGATTTACTTGTCAATAACTCGCCTGGGAAACATCCAGAGAAGTCAAACACAGTGCTCCTATACTAATTGCCAGGCGCTGAGACGAATGCCGCCAAGATCGAGCGTCTAGGACTTACGGTTCAAGAATTAGCTTTAGAAACATTTGCCTTAGGAACATGCAGAGAAGTCCAAGATAGTGTTTTTTAGACTGGCTGCCACGAGCTGAATCGAATGCAGCCAAGAGCGAGCGTCTAGGACTTACGGTTCAGGAGTTATTCACAGAAACATGGTTCTGAACATGCTGCCAATTGCTCGCCTGGGAAACATGCAGAGAAGTCCAAGATAGTGTTTTTTAGACTGGCTGCCACGAGCTGAATCGAATGCAGCCAAGAGCGAGCGTCTAGGACTTACGGTTCAGGAGTTATTCACAGAAACATGGTTCTTTTACTGCCAGCCGCGAAAGCGAAAATAACCAAGATCGAGCGTCTAGGATTTACTTGTCAATAACTCGCCTGGGAAACATCCAGAGAAGTCAAACACAGTGCTCCTATACTAATTGCCAGGCGCTGAGACGAATGCCGCCAAGATCGAGCGTCTAGGACTTACGGTTCAGGAGTTATTCACAGAAACATGGTTCTGAACATGCTGCCAATTTCTCGTCTGGGAAACATGCAGAGAAGTCCAAGATAGTGTTTTTTAGACTGGCTGCCACGAGCTGAATCGAATGCAGCCAAGAGCGAGCGTCTAGGACTTACGGTTCAGGAGTTATTCACAGAAACATGGTTCTTTTACTGCCAGCCGCGAAAGCGAAAATAACCAAGATCGAGCGTCTAGGATTTACTTGTCAATAACTCGCCTGGGAAACATCCAGAGAAGTCAAACACAGTGCTCCTATACTAATTGCCAGGCGCTGAGACGAATGCCGCCAAGATCGAGCGTCTAGGACTTACGGTTCAGGAGTTATTCACAGAAACATGGTTCTGAACATGCTGCCAATTTCTCGCCTGGGAAACATGCAGAGAAGTCCAAGATAGTGTTTTTTTAGACTGGCTGCCACGAGCTGAATCGAATGCAGCCAAGAGCGAGCGTCTAGGACTTACGGTTCAGGAGTTATTCACAGAAACATGGTTCTGAACATGCTGCCAATTGCTCGCCTGGGAAACATGCAGAGAAGTCCAAGATAGTGTTTTTTAGACTGGCTGCCACGAGCTGAATCGAATGCAGCCAAGAGCGAGCGTCTAGGACTTACGGTTCAGGAGTTATTCACAGAAACATGGTTCTTTTACTGCCAGCCGCGAAAGCGAAAATAACCAAGATCGAGCGTCTAGGATTTACTTGTCAATAACTCGCCTGGGAAACATCCAGAGAAGTCAAACACAGTGCTCCTATACTAATTGCCAGGCGCTGAGACGAATGCCGCCAAGATCGAGCGTCTAGGACTTACGGTTCAGGAGTTATTCACAGAAACATGGTTCTGAACATGCTGCCAATTTCTCGCCTGGGAAACATGCAGAGAAGTCCAAGATAGTGTTTTTTAGACTGGCTGCCACGAGCTGAATCGAATGCAGCCAAGAGCGAGCGTCTAGGACTTACGGTTCAGGAGTTATTCACAGAAACATGGTTTTTTTTACTGCCAGCCGCGAAAGCGAAAATAACCAAGATCGAGCGTCTAGGATTTACTTGTCAATAACTCGCCTGGGAAACATCCAGAGAAGTCAAACACAGTGCTCCTATACTAATTGCCAGGCGCTGAGACGAATGCCGCCAAGATCGAGCGTCTAGGACTTACGGTTCAAGAATTAGCTTTAGAAACATTTGCCTTAGGAACATGCAGAGAAGTCCAAGATAGTGTTTTTTAGACTGGCTGCCACGAGCTGAATCGAAAGCAGCCAAGAGCGAGCGTCTGTGACTTACGGTTCAGGAGTTATTCACAGAAACATGGTTCTGAACATGCTGCCAATTGCTCGCCTGGGAAACATGCAGAGAAGTCCAAGATAGTGTTTTTTAGACTGGCTGCCACGAGCTGAATCGAATGCAGCCAAGAGCGAGCGTCTAGGACTTACGGTTCAGGAGTTATTCACAGAAACATGGTTAAGAACATGCTGCCAATTGCTCGCCTGGGAAACATGCAGAGAAGTCCAAGATAGTGTTTTTTAGACTGGCTGCCACGAGCTGAATCGAATGCAGCCAAGAGCGAGCGTCTAGGACTTACGGTTCAGGAGTTATTCACAGAAACATGGTTCTTTTACTGCCAGCCGCGAAAGCGAAAATAACCAAGATCGAGCGTCTAGGATTTACTTGTCAATAACTCGCCTGGGAAACATCCAGAGAAGTCAAACACAGTGCTCCTATACTAATTGCCAGGCGCTGAGACGAATGCCGCCAAGATCGAGCGTCTAGGACTTACGGTTCAAGAATTAGCTTTAGAAACATTTGCCTTAGGAACATGCAGAGAAGTCCAAGATAGTGTTTTTTAGACTGGCTGCCACGAGCTGAATCGAATGCAGCCAAGAGCGAGCGTCTAGGACTTACGGTTCAGGAGTTATTCACAGAAACATGGTTCTGAACATGCTGCCAATTTCTCGCCTGGGAAACATGCAGAGAAGTCCAAGATAGTGTTTTTTAGACTGGCTGCCACGAGCTGAATCGAATGCAGCCAAGAGCGAGCGTCTAGGACTTACGGTTCAGGAGTTATTCACAGAAACATGGTTCTTTTACTGCCAGCCGCGAAAGCGAAAATAACCAAGATCGAGCGTCTAGGATTTACTTGTCAATAACTCGCCTGGGAAACATCCAGAGAAGTCAAACACAGTGCTCCTATACTAATTGCCAGGCGCTGAGACGAATGCCGCCAAGATCGAGCGTCTAGGACTTACGGTTCAGGAGTTATTCACAGAAACATGGTTCTGAACATGCTGCCAATTTCTCGTCTGGGAAACATGCAGAGAAGTCCAAGATAGTGTTTTTTAGACTGGCTGCCACGAGCTGAATCGAATGCAGCCAAGAGCGAGCGTCTAGGACTTACGGTTCAGGAGTTATTCACAGAAACATGGTTCTTTTACTGCCAGCCGCGAAAGCGAAAATAACCAAGATCGAGCGTCTAGGATTTACTTGTCAATAACTCGCCTGGGAAACATCCAGAGAAGTCAAACACAGTGCTCCTATACTAATTGCCAGGCGCTGAGACGAATGCCGCCAAGATCGAGCGTCTAGGACTTACGGTTCAGGAGTTATTCACAGAAACATGGTTCTGAACATGCTGCCAATTTCTCGCCTGGGAAACATGCAGAGAAGTCCAAGATAGTGTTTTTTAGACTGGCTGCCACGAGCTGAATCGAATGCAGCCAAGAGCGAGCGTCTAGGACTTACGGTTCAGGAGTTATTCACAGAAACATGGTTCTGAACATGCTGCCAATTGCTCGCCTGGGAAACATGCAGAGAAGTCCAAGATAGTGTTTTTTAGACTGGCTGCCACGAGCTGAATCGAATGCAGCCAAGAGCGAGCGTCTAGGACTTACGGTTCAGGAGTTATTCACAGAAACATGGTTCTGAACATGCTGCCAATTTCTCGCCTGGGAAACATGCAGAGAAGTCCAAGATAGTGTTTTTTAGACTGGCTGCCACGAGCTGAATCGAATGCAGCCAAGAGCGAGCGTCTAGGACTTACGGTTCAGGAGTTATTCACAGAAACATGGTTCTGAACATGCTGCCAATTTCTCGCCTGGGAAACATGCAGAGAAGTCCAAGATAGTGTTTTTTAGACTGGCTGCCACGAGCTGAATCGAATGCAGCCAAGAGCGAGCGTCTAGGACTTACGGTTCAGGAGTTATTCACAGAAACATGGTTCTGAACATGCTGCCAATTTCTCGCCTGGGAAACATGCAGAGAAGTCCAAGATAGTGTTTTTTTAGACTGGCTGCCACGAGCTGAATCGAATGCAGCCAAGAGCGAGCGTCTAGGACTTACGGTTCAGGAGTTATTCACAGAAACATGGTTCTGAACATGCTGCCAATTTCTCGCCTGGGAAACATGCAGAGAAGTCCAAGATAGTGTTTTTTAGACTGGCTGCCACGAGCTGAATCGAATGCAGCCAAGAGCGAGCGTCTAGGACTTACGGTTCAGGAGTTATTCACAGAAACATGGTTCTTTTACTGCCAGCCGCGAAAGCGAAAATAACCAAGATCGAGCGTCTAGGATTTACTTGTCAATAACTCGCCTGGGAAACATCCAGAGAAGTCAAACACAGTGCTCCTATACTAATTGCCAGGCGCTGAGACGAATGCCGCCAAGATCGAGCGTCTAGGACTTACGGTTCAGGAGTTATTCACAGAAACATGGTTCTGAACATGCTGCCAATTTCTCGTCTGGGAAACATGCAGAGAAGTCCAAGATAGTGTTTTTTAGACTGGCTGCCACGAGCTGAATCGAATGCAGCCAAGAGCGAGCGTCTAGGACTTACGGTTCAGGAGTTATTCACAGAAACATGGTTCTTTTACTGCCAGCCGCGAAAGCGAAAATAACCAAGATCGAGCGTCTAGGATTTACTTGTCAATAACTCGCCTGGGAAACATCCAGAGAAGTCAAACACAGTGCTCCTATACTAATTGCCAGGCGCTGAGACGAATGCCGCCAAGATCGAGCGTCTAGGACTTACGGTTCAGGAGTTATTCACAGAAACATGGTTCTGAACATGCTGCCAATTTCTCGCCTGGGAAACATGCAGAGAAGTCCAAGATAGTGTTTTTTAGACTGGCTGCCACGAGCTGAATCGAATGCAGCCAAGAGCGAGCGTCTAGGACTTACGGTTCAGGAGTTATTCACAGAAACATGGTTCTGAACATGCTGCCAATTTCTCGCCTGGGAAACATGCAGAGAAGTCCAAGATAGTGTTTTTTAGACTGGCTGCCACGAGCTGAATCGAATGCAGCCAAGAGCGAGCGTCTAGGACTTACGGTTCAGGAGTTATTCACAGAAACATGGTTCTGAACATGCTGCCAATTTCTCGCCTGGGAAACATGCAGAGAAGTCCAAGATAGTGTTTTTTAGACTGGCTGCCACGAGCTGAATCGAATGCAGCCAAGAGCGAGCGTCTAGGACTTACGGTTCAGGAGTTATTCACAGAAACATGGTTCTTTTACTGCCAGCCGCGAAAGCGAAAATAACCAAGATCGAGCGTCTAGGATTTACTTGTCAATAACTCGCCTGGGAAACATCCAGAGAAGTCAAACACAGTGCTCCTATACTAATTGCCAGGCGCTGAGACGAATGCCGCCAAGATCGAGCGTCTAGGACTTACGGTTCAGGAGTTATTCACAGAAACATGGTTCTGAACATGCTGCCAATTTCTCGTCTGGGAAACATGCAGAGAAGTCCAAGATAGTGTTTTTTAGACTGGCTGCCACGAGCTGAATCGAATGCAGCCAAGAGCGAGCGTCTAGGACTTACGGTTCAGGAGTTATTCACAGAAACATGGTTCTTTTACTGCCAGCCGCGAAAGCGAAAATAACCAAGATCGAGCGTCTAGGATTTACTTGTCAATAACTCGCCTGGGAAACATCCAGAGAAGTCAAACACAGTGCTCCTATACTAATTGCCAGGCGCTGAGACGAATGCCGCCAAGATCGAGCGTCTAGGACTTACGGTTCAGGAGTTATTCACAGAAACATGGTTCTGAACATGCTGCCAATTTCTCGCCTGGGAAACATGCAGAGAAGTCCAAGATAGTGTTTTTTAGACTGGCTGCCACGAGCTGAATCGAATGCAGCCAAGAGCGAGCGTCTAGGACTTACGGTTCAGGAGTTATTCACAGAAACATGGTTCTGAACATGCTGCCAATTTCTCGCCTGGGAAACATGCAGAGAAGTCCAAGATAGTGTTTTTTAGACTGGCTGCCACGAGCTGAATCGAATGCAGCCAAGAGCGAGCGTCTAGGACTTACGGTTCAGGAGTTATTCACAGAAACATGGTTCTGAACATGCTGCCAATTTCTCGCCTGGGAAACATGCAGAGAAGTCCAAGATAGTGTTTTTTAGACTGGCTGCCACGAGCTGAATCGAATGCAGCCAAGAGCGAGCGTCTAGGACTTACGGTTCAGGAGTTATTCACAGAAACATGGTTCTGAACATGCTGCCAATTTCTCGCCTGGGAAACATGCAGAGAAGTCCAAGATAGTGTTTTTTAGACTGGCTGCCACGAGCTGAATCGAATGCAGCCAAGAGCGAGCGTCTAGGACTTACGGTTCAGGAGTTATTCACAGAAACATGGTTCTGAACATGCTGCCAATTGCTCGCCTGGGAAACATGCAGAGAAGTCCAAGATAGTGTTTTTTAGACTGGCTGCCACGAGCTGAATCGAATGCAGCCAAGAGCGAGCGTCTAGGACTTACGGTTCAGGAGTTATTCACAGAAACATGGTTCTTTTACTGCCAGCCGCGAAAGCGAAAATAACCAAGATCGAGCGTCTAGGATTTACTTGTCAATAACTCGCCTGGGAAACATCCAGAGAAGTCAAACACAGTGCTCCTATACTAATTGCCAGGCGCTGAGACGAATGCCGCCAAGATCGAGCGTCTAGGACTTACGGTTCAGGAGTTATTCACAGAAACATGGTTCTGAACATGCTGCCAATTTCTCGCCTGGGAAACATGCAGAGAAGTCCAAGATAGTGTTTTTTAGACTGGCTGCCACGAGCTGAATCGAATGCAGCCAAGAGCGAGCGTCTAGGACTTACGGTTCAGGAGTTATTCACAGAAACATGGTTCTTTTACTGCCAGCCGCGAAAGCGAAAATAACCAAGATCGAGCGTCTAGGATTTACTTGTCAATAACTCGCCTGGGAAACATCCAGAGAAGTCAAACACAGTGCTCCTATACTAATTGCCAGGCGCTGAGACGAATGCCGCCAAGATCGAGCGTCTAGGACTTACGGTTCAAGAATTAGCTTTAGAAACATTTGCCTTAGGAACATGCAGAGAAGTCCAAGATAGTGTTTTTTAGACTGGCTGCCACGAGCTGAATCGAAAGCAGCCAAGAGCGAGCGTCTGTGACTTACGGTTCAGGAGTTATTCACAGAAACATGGTTCTGAACATGCTGCCAATTGCTCGCCTGGGAAACATGCAGAGAAGTCCAAGATAGTGTTTTTTAGACTGGCTGCCACGAGCTGAATCGAATGCAGCCAAGAGCGAGCGTCTAGGACTTACGGTTCAGGAGTTATTCACAGAAACATGGTTCTGAACATGCTGCCAATTGCTCGCCTGGGAAACATGCAGAGAAGTCCAAGATAGTGTTTTTTAGACTGGCTGCCACGAGCTGAATCGAATGCAGCCAAGAGCGAGCGTCTAGGACTTACGGTTCAGGAGTTATTCACAGAAACATGGTTCTGAACATGCTGCCAATTTCTCGCCTGGGAAACATGCAGAGAAGTCCAAGATAGTGTTTTTTAGACTGGCTGCCACGAGCTGAATCGAATGCAGCCAAGAGCGAGCGTCTAGGACTTACGGTTCAGGAGTTATTCACAGAAACATGGTTCTTTTACTGCCAGCCGCGAAAGCGAAAATAACCAAGATCGAGCGTCTAGGATTTACTTGTCAATAACTCGCCTGGGAAACATCCAGAGAAGTCAAACACAGTGCTCCTATACTAATTGCCAGGCGCTGAGACGAATGCCGCCAAGATCGAGCGTCTAGGACTTACGGTTCAGGAGTTATTCACAGAAACATGGTTCTGAACATGCTGCCAATTTCTCGTCTGGGAAACATGCAGAGAAGTCCAAGATAGTGTTTTTTAGACTGGCTGCCACGAGCTGAATCGAATGCAGCCAAGAGCGAGCGTCTAGGACTTACGGTTCAGGAGTTATTCACAGAAACATGGTTCTTTTACTGCCAGCCGCGAAAGCGAAAATAACCAAGATCGAGCGTCTAGGATTTACTTGTCAATAACTCGCCTGGGAAACATCCAGAGAAGTCAAACACAGTGCTCCTATACTAATTGCCAGGCGCTGAGACGAATGCCGCCAAGATCGAGCGTCTAGGACTTACGGTTCAGGAGTTATTCACAGAAACATGGTTCTGAACATGCTGCCAATTTCTCGCCTGGGAAACATGCAGAGAAGTCCAAGATAGTGTTTTTTAGACTGGCTGCCACGAGCTGAATCGAATGCAGCCAAGAGCGAGCGTCTAGGACTTACGGTTCAGGAGTTATTCACAGAAACATGGTTCTGAACATGCTGCCAATTTCTCGCCTGGGAAACATGCAGAGAAGTCCAAGATAGTGTTTTTTAGACTGGCTGCCACGAGCTGAATCGAATGCAGCCAAGAGCGAGCGTCTAGGACTTACGGTTCAGGAGTTATTCACAGAAACATGGTTCTGAACATGCTGCCAATTGCTCGCCTGGGAAACATGCAGAGAAGTCCAAGATAGTGTTTTTTAGACTGGCTGCCACGAGCTGAATCGAATGCAGCCAAGAGCGAGCGTCTAGGACTTACGGTTCAGGAGTTATTCACAGAAACATGGTTCTGAACATGCTGCCAATTGCTCGCCTGGGAAACATGCAGAGAAGTCCAAGATAGTGTTTTTTTAGACTGGCTGCCACGAGCTGAATCGAATGCAGCCAAGAGCGAGCGTCTAGGACTTACGGTTCAGGAGTTATTCACAGAAACATGGTTCTGAACATGCTGCCAATTTCTCGCCTGGGAAACATGCAGAGAAGTCCAAGATAGTGTTTTTTAGACTGGCTGCCACGAGCTGAATCGAATGCAGCCAAGAGCGAGCGTCTAGGACTTACGGTTCAGGAGTTATTCACAGAAACATGGTTCTTTTACTGCCAGCCGCGAAAGCGAAAATAACCAAGATCGAGCGTCTAGGATTTACTTGTCAATAACTCGCCTGGGAAACATCCAGAGAAGTCAAACACAGTGCTCCTATACTAATTGCCAGGCGCTGAGACGAATGCCGCCAAGATCGAGCGTCTAGGACTTACGGTTCAAGAATTAGCTTTAGAAACATTTGCCTTAGGAACATGCAGAGAAGTCCAAGATAGTGTTTTTTAGACTGGCTGCCACGAGCTGAATCGAATGCAGCCAAGAGCGAGCGTCTAGGACTTACGGTTCAGGAGTTATTCACAGAAACATGGTTCTGAACATGCTGCCAATTGCTCGCCTGGGAAACATGCAGAGAAGTCCAAGATAGTGTTTTTTAGACTGGCTGCCACGAGCTGAATCGAATGCAGCCAAGAGCGAGCGTCTAGGACTTACGGTTCAGGAGTTATTCACAGAAACATGGTTCTTTTACTGCCAGCCGCGAAAGCGAAAATAACCAAGATCGAGCGTCTAGGATTTACTTGTCAATAACTCGCCTGGGAAACATCCAGAGAAGTCAAACACAGTGCTCCTATACTAATTGCCAGGCGCTGAGACGAATGCCGCCAAGATCGAGCGTCTAGGACTTACGGTTCAGGAGTTATTCACAGAAACATGGTTCTGAACATGCTGCCAATTTCTCGTCTGGGAAACATGCAGAGAAGTCCAAGATAGTGTTTTTTAGACTGGCTGCCACGAGCTGAATCGAATGCAGCCAAGAGCGAGCGTCTAGGACTTACGGTTCAGGAGTTATTCACAGAAACATGGTTCTTTTACTGCCAGCCGCGAAAGCGAAAATAACCAAGATCGAGCGTCTAGGATTTACTTGTCAATAACTCGCCTGGGAAACATCCAGAGAAGTCAAACACAGTGCTCCTATACTAATTGCCAGGCGCTGAGACGAATGCCGCCAAGATCGAGCGTCTAGGACTTACGGTTCAGGAGTTATTCACAGAAACATGGTTCTGAACATGCTGCCAATTTCTCGCCTGGGAAACATGCAGAGAAGTCCAAGATAGTGTTTTTTAGACTGGCTGCCACGAGCTGAATCGAATGCAGCCAAGAGCGAGCGTCTAGGACTTACGGTTCAGGAGTTATTCACAGAAACATGGTTCTGAACATGCTGCCAATTGCTCGCCTGGGAAACATGCAGAGAAGTCCAAGATAGTGTTTTTTAGACTGGCTGCCACGAGCTGAATCGAATGCAGCCAAGAGCGAGCGTCTAGGACTTACGGTTCAGGAGTTATTCACAGAAACATGGTTCTTTTACTGCCAGCCGCGAAAGCGAAAATAACCAAGATCGAGCGTCTAGGATTTACTTGTCAATAACTCGCCTGGGAAACATCCAGAGAAGTCAAACACAGTGCTCCTATACTAATTGCCAGGCGCTGAGACGAATGCCGCCAAGATCGAGCGTCTAGGACTTACGGTTCAGGAGTTATTCACAGAAACATGGTTCTGAACATGCTGCCAATTTCTCGCCTGGGAAACATGCAGAGAAGTCCAAGATAGTGTTTTTTAGACTGGCTGCCACGAGCTGAATCGAATGCAGCCAAGAGCGAGCGTCTAGGACTTACGGTTCAGGAGTTATTCACAGAAACATGGTTCTTTTACTGCCAGCCGCGAAAGCGAAAATAACCAAGATCGAGCGTCTAGGATTTACTTGTCAATAACTCGCCTGGGAAACATCCAGAGAAGTCAAACACAGTGCTCCTATACTAATTGCCAGGCGCTGAGACGAATGCCGCCAAGATCGAGCGTCTAGGACTTACGGTTCAAGAATTAGCTTTAGAAACATTTGCCTTAGGAACATGCAGAGAAGTCCAAGATAGTGTTTTTTAGACTGGCTGCCACGAGCTGAATCGAAAGCAGCCAAGAGCGAGCGTCTGTGACTTACGGTTCAGGAGTTATTCACAGAAACATGGTTCTGAACATGCTGCCAATTGCTCGCCTGGGAAACATGCAGAGAAGTCCAAGATAGTGTTTTTTAGACTGGCTGCCACGAGCTGAATCGAATGCAGCCAAGAGCGAGCGTCTAGGACTTACGGTTCAGGAGTTATTCACAGAAACATGGTTAAGAACATGCTGCCAATTGCTCGCCTGGGAAACATGCAGAGAAGTCCAAGATAGTGTTTTTTAGACTGGCTGCCACGAGCTGAATCGAATGCAGCCAAGAGCGAGCGTCTAGGACTTACGGTTCAGGAGTTATTCACAGAAACATGGTTCTTTTACTGCCAGCCGCGAAAGCGAAAATAACCAAGATCGAGCGTCTAGGATTTACTTGTCAATAACTCGCCTGGGAAACATCCAGAGAAGTCAAACACAGTGCTCCTATACTAATTGCCAGGCGCTGAGACGAATGCCGCCAAGATCGAGCGTCTAGGACTTACGGTTCAAGAATTAGCTTTAGAAACATTTGCCTTAGGAACATGCAGAGAAGTCCAAGATAGTGTTTTTTAGACTGGCTGCCACGAGCTGAATCGAATGCAGCCAAGAGCGAGCGTCTGTGACTTACGGTTCAGGAGTTATTCACAGAAACATGGTTCTGAACATGCTGCCAATTGCTCGCCTGGGAAACATGCAGAGAAGTCCAAGATAGTGTTTTTTAGACTGGCTGCCACGAGCTGAATCGAATGCAGCCAAGAGCGAGCGTCTAGGACTTACGGTTCAGGAGTTATTCACAGAAACATGGTTCTGAACATGCTGCCAATTGCTCGCCTGGGAAACATGCAGAGAAGTCCAAGATAGTGTTTTTTAGACTGGCTGCCACGAGCTGAATCGAATGCAGCCAAGAGCGAGCGTCTAGGACTTACGGTTCAGGAGTTATTCACAGAAACATGGTTCTTTTACTGCCAGCCGCGAAAGCGAAAATAACCAAGATCGAGCGTCTAGGATTTACTTGTCAATAACTCGCCTGGGAAACATCCAGAGAAGTCAAACACAGTGCTCCTATACTAATTGCCAGGCGCTGAGACGAATGCCGCCAAGATCGAGCGTCTAGGACTTACGGTTCAAGAATTAGCTTTAGAAACATTTGCCTTAGGAACATGCAGAGAAGTCCAAGATAGTGTTTTTTAGACTGGCTGCCACGAGCTGAATCGAATGCAGCCAAGAGCGAGCGTCTAGGACTTACGGTTCAGGAGTTATTCACAGAAACATGGTTCTGAACATGCTGCCAATTGCTCGCCTGGGAAACATGCAGAGAAGTCCAAGATAGTGTTTTTTAGACTGGCTGCCACGAGCTGAATCGAATGCAGCCAAGAGCGAGCGTCTAGGACTTACGGTTCAGGAGTTATTCACAGAAACATGGTTCTTTTACTGCCAGCCGCGAAAGCGAAAATAACCAAGATCGAGCGTCTAGGATTTACTTGTCAATAACTCGCCTGGGAAACATCCAGAGAAGTCAAACACAGTGCTCCTATACTAATTGCCAGGCGCTGAGACGAATGCCGCCAAGATCGAGCGTCTAGGACTTACGGTTCAAGAATTAGCTTTAGAAACATTTGCCTTAGGAACATGCAGAGAAGTCCAAGATAGTGTTTTTTAGACTGGCTGCCACGAGCTGAATCGAATGCAGCCAAGAGCGAGCGTCTAGGACTTACGGTTCAGGAGTTATTCACAGAAACATGGTTCTGAACATGCTGCCAATTGCTCGCCTGGGAAACATGCAGAGAAGTCCAAGATAGTGTTTTTTAGACTGGCTGCCACGAGCTGAATCGAATGCAGCCAAGAGCGAGCGTCTAGGACTTACGGTTCAGGAGTTATTCACAGAAACATGGTTCTTTTACTGCCAGCCGCGAAAGCGAAAATAACCAAGATCGAGCGTCTAGGATTTACTTGTCAATAACTCGCCTGGGAAACATCCAGAGAAGTCAAACACAGTGCTCCTATACTAATTGCCAGGCGCTGAGACGAATGCCGCCAAGATCGAGCGTCTAGGACTTACGGTTCAAGAATTAGCTTTAGAAACATTTGCCTTAGGAACATGCAGAGAAGTCCAAGATGGAAACATCCAGAGAAGTCAAACACAGTGCTCCTATACTAATTGCCAGGCGCTGAGACGAATGCCGCCAAGATCGAGCGTCTAGGACTTACGGTTCAGGAGTTATTCACAGAAACATGGTTCTGAACATGCTGCCAATTTCTCGTCTGGGAAACATGCAGAGAAGTCCAAGATAGTGTTTTTTAGACTGGCTGCCACGAGCTGAATCGAATGCAGCCAAGAGCGAGCGTCTAGGACTTACGGTTCAGGAGTTATTCACAGAAACATGGTTCTGAACATGCTGCCAATTTCTCGCCTGGGAAACATGCAGAGAAGTCCAAGATAGTGTTTTTTAGACTGGCTGCCACGAGCTGAATCGAATGCAGCCAAGAGCGAGCGTCTAGGACTTACGGTTCAGGAGTTATTCACAGAAACATGGTTCTGAACATGCTGCCAATTGCTCGCCTGGGAAACATGCAGAGAAGTCCAAGATAGTGTTTTTTAGACTGGCTGCCACGAGCTGAATCGAATGCAGCCAAGAGCGAGCGTCTAGGACTTACGGTTCAGGAGTTATTCACAGAAACATGGTTCTGAACATGCTGCCAATTTCTCGCCTGGGAAACATGCAGAGAAGTCCAAGATAGTGTTTTTTAGACTGGCTGCCACGAGCTGAATCGAATGCAGCCAAGAGCGAGCGTCTAGGACTTACGGTTCAGGAGTTATTCACAGAAACATGGTTCTGAACATGCTGCCAATTTCTCGCCTGGGAAACATGCAGAGAAGTCCAAGATAGTGTTTTTTAGACTGGCTGCCACGAGCTGAATCGAATGCAGCCAAGAGCGAGCGTCTAGGACTTACGGTTCAGGAGTTATTCACAGAAACATGGTTCTGAACATGCTGCCAATTGCTCGCCTGGGAAACATGCAGAGAAGTCCAAGATAGTGTTTTTTAGACTGGCTGCCACGAGCTGAATCGAATGCAGCCAAGAGCGAGCGTCTAGGACTTACGGTTCAGGAGTTATTCACAGAAACATGGTTCTGAACATGCTGCCAATTGCTCGCCTGGGAAACATGCAGAGAAGTCCAAGATAGTGTTTTTTAGACTGGCTGCCACGAGCTGAATCGAATGCAGCCAAGAGCGAGCGTCTAGGACTTACGGTTCAGGAGTTATTCACAGAAACATGGTTCTGAACATGCTGCCAATTTCTCGCCTGGGAAACATGCAGAGAAGTCCAAGATAGTGTTTTTTAGACTGGCTGCCACGAGCTGAATCGAATGCAGCCAAGAGCGAGCGTCTAGGACTTACGGTTCAGGAGTTATTCACAGAAACATGGTTCTTTTACTGCCAGCCGCGAAAGCGAAAATAACCAAGATCGAGCGTCTAGGATTTACTTGTCAATAACTCGCCTGGGAAACATCCAGAGAAGTCAAACACAGTGCTCCTATACTAATTGCCAGGCGCTGAGACGAATGCCGCCAAGATCGAGCGTCTAGGACTTACGGTTCAAGAATTAGCTTTAGAAACATTTGCCTTAGGAACATGCAGAGAAGTCCAAGATAGTGTTTTTTAGACTGGCTGCCACGAGCTGAATCGAATGCAGCCAAGAGCGAGCGTCTAGGACTTACGGTTCAGGAGTTATTCACAGAAACATGGTTCTGAACATGCTGCCAATTGCTCGCCTGGGAAACATGCAGAGAAGTCCAAGATAGTGTTTTTTAGACTGGCTGCCACGAGCTGAATCGAATGCAGCCAAGAGCGAGCGTCTAGGACTTACGGTTCAGGAGTTATTCACAGAAACATGGTTCTTTTACTGCCAGCCGCGAAAGCGAAAATAACCAAGATCGAGCGTCTAGGATTTACTTGTCAATAACTCGCCTGGGAAACATCCAGAGAAGTCAAACACAGTGCTCCTATACTAATTGCCAGGCGCTGAGACGAATGCCGCCAAGATCGAGCGTCTAGGACTTACGGTTCAAGAATTAGCTTTAGAAACATTTGCCTTAGGAACATGCAGAGAAGTCCAAGATAGTGTTTTTTAGACTGTCTGCCACGAGCTGAATCGAATGCAGCCAAGAGCGAGCGTCTAGGACTTACGGTTCAGGAGTTATTCACAGAAACATGGTTCTGAACATGCTGCCAATTGCTCGCCTGGGAAACATGCAGAGAAGTCCAAGATAGTGTTTTTTAGACTGGCTGCCACGAGCTGAATCGAATGCAGCCAAGAGCGAGCGTCTAGGACTTACGGTTCAGGAGTTATTCACAGAAACATGGTTCTTTTACTGCCAGCCGCGAAAGCGAAAATAACCAAGATCGAGCGTCTAGGATTTACTTGTCAATAACTCGCCTGGGAAACATCCAGAGAAGTCAAACACAGTGCTCCTATACTAATTGCCAGGCGCTGAGACGAATGCCGCCAAGATCGAGCGTCTAGGACTTACGGTTCAAGAATTAGCTTTAGAAACATTTGCCTTAGGAACATGCAGAGAAGTCCAAGATAGTGTTTTTTAGACTGGCTGCCACGAGCTGAATCGAATGCAGCCAAGAGCGAGCGTCTGTGACTTACGGTTCAGGAGTTATTCACAGAAACATGGTTCTGAACATGCTGCCAATTGCTCGCCTGGGAAACATGCAGAGAAGTCCAAGATAGTGTTTTTTAGACTGGCTGCCACGAGCTGAATCGAATGCAGCCAAGAGCGAGCGTCTAGGACTTACGGTTCAGGAGTTATTCACAGAAACATGGTTCTGAACATGCTGCCAATTTCTCGCCTGGGAAACATGCAGAGAAGTCCAAGATAGTGTTTTTTAGACTGGCTGCCACGAGCTGAATCGAATGCAGCCAAGAGCGAGCGTCTAGGACTTACGGTTCAGGAGTTATTCACAGAAACATGGTTCTTTTACTGCCAGCCGCGAAAGCGAAAATAACCAAGATCGAGCGTCTAGGATTTACTTGTCAATAACTCGCCTGGGAAACATCCAGAGAAGTCAAACACAGTGCTCCTATACTAATTGCCAGGCGCTGAGACGAATGCCGCCAAGATCGAGCGTCTAGGACTTACGGTTCAGGAGTTATTCACAGAAACATGGTTCTGAACATGCTGCCAATTTCTCGCCTGGGAAACATGCAGAGAAGTCCAAGATAGTGTTTTTTAGACTGGCTGCCACGAGCTGAATCGAATGCAGCCAAGAGCGAGCGTCTAGGACTTACGGTTCAGGAGTTATTCACAGAAACATGGTTCTGAACATGCTGCCAATTTCTCGCCTGGGAAACATGCAGAGAAGTCCAAGATAGTGTTTTTTAGACTGGCTGCCACGAGCTGAATCGAATGCAGCCAAGAGCGAGCGTCTAGGACTTACGGTTCAGGAGTTATTCACAGAAACATGGTTCTGAACATGCTGCCAATTGCTCGCCTGGGAAACATGCAGAGAAGTCCAAGATAGTGTTTTTTAGACTGGCTGCCACGAGCTGAATCGAATGCAGCCAAGAGCGAGCGTCTAGGACTTACGGTTCAGGAGTTATTCACAGAAACATGGTTCTGAACATGCTGCCAATTTCTCGCCTGGGAAACATGCAGAGAAGTCCAAGATAGTGTTTTTTAGACTGGCTGCCACGAGCTGAATCGAATGCAGCCAAGAGCGAGCGTCTAGGACTTACGGTTCAGGAGTTATTCACAGAAACATGGTTCTGAACATGCTGCCAATTTCTCGCCTGGGAAACATGCAGAGAAGTCCAAGATAGTGTTTTTTAGACTGGCTGCCACGAGCTGAATCGAATGCAGCCAAGAGCGAGCGTCTAGGACTTACGGTTCAGGAGTTATTCACAGAAACATGGTTCTGAACATGCTGCCAATTGCTCGCCTGGGAAACATGCAGAGAAGTCCAAGATAGTGTTTTTTAGACTGGCTGCCACGAGCTGAATCGAATGCAGCCAAGAGCGAGCGTCTAGGACTTACGGTTCAGGAGTTATTCACAGAAACATGGTTCTGAACATGCTGCCAATTGCTCGCCTGGGAAACATGCAGAGAAGTCCAAGATAGTGTTTTTTAGACTGGCTGCCACGAGCTGAATCGAATGCAGCCAAGAGCGAGCGTCTAGGACTTACGGTTCAGGAGTTATTCACAGAAACATGGTTCTGAACATGCTGCCAATTGCTCGCCTGGGAAACATGCAGAGAAGTCCAAGATAGTGTTTTTTAGACTGGCTGCCACGAGCTGAATCGAATGCAGCCAAGAGCGAGCGTCTAGGACTTACGGTTCAGGAGTTATTCACAGAAACATGGTTCTTTTACTGCCAGCCGCGAAAGCGAAAATAACCAAGATCGAGCGTCTAGGATTTACTTGTCAATAACTCGCCTGGGAAACATCCAGAGAAGTCAAACACAGTGCTCCTATACTAATTGCCAGGCGCTGAGACGAATGCCGCCAAGATCGAGCGTCTAGGACTTACGGTTCAGGAGTTATTCACAGAAACATGGTTCTGAACATGCTGCCAATTTCTCGCCTGGGAAACATGCAGAGAAGTCCAAGATAGTGTTTTTTAGACTGGCTGCCACGAGCTGAATCGAATGCAGCCAAGAGCGAGCGTCTAGGACTTACGGTTCAGGAGTTATTCACAGAAACATGGTTCTTTTACTGCCAGCCGCGAAAGCGAAAATAACCAAGATCGAGCGTCTAGGATTTACTTGTCAATAACTCGCCTGGGAAACATCCAGAGAAGTCAAACACAGTGCTCCTATACTAATTGCCAGGCGCTGAGACGAATGCCGCCAAGATCGAGCGTCTAGGACTTACGGTTCAAGAATTAGCTTTAGAAACATTTGCCTTAGGAACATGCAGAGAAGTCCAAGATAGTGTTTTTTAGACTGGCTGCCACGAGCTGAATCGAAAGCAGCCAAGAGCGAGCGTCTGTGACTTACGGTTCAGGAGTTATTCACAGAAACATGGTTCTGAACATGCTGCCAATTGCTCGCCTGGGAAACATGCAGAGAAGTCCAAGATAGTGTTTTTTAGACTGGCTGCCACGAGCTGAATCGAATGCAGCCAAGAGCGAGCGTCTAGGACTTACGGTTCAGGAGTTATTCACAGAAACATGGTTCTGAACATGCTGCCAATTGCTCGCCTGGGAAACATGCAGAGAAGTCCAAGATAGTGTTTTTTAGACTGGCTGCCACGAGCTGAATCGAATGCAGCCAAGATCGAGCGTCTAGGACTTACGGTTCAGGAGTTATTCACAGAAACATGGTTCTTTTACTGCCAGCCGCGAAAGCGAAAATAACCAAGATCGAGCGTCTAGGATTTACTTGTCAATAACTCGCCTGGGAAACATCCAGAGAAGTCAAACACAGTGCTCCTATACTAATTGCCAGGCGCTGAGACGAATGCCGCCAAGATCGAGCGTCTAGGACTTACGGTTCAGGAGTTATTCACAGAAACATGGTTCTGAACATGCTGCCAATTTCTCGTCTGGGAAACATGCAGAGAAGTCCAAGATAGTGTTTTTTAGACTGGCTGCCACGAGCTGAATCGAATGCAGCCAAGAGCGAGCGTCTAGGACTTACGGTTCAGGAGTTATTCACAGAAACATGGTTCTTTTACTGCCAGCCGCGAAAGCGAAAATAACCAAGATCGAGCGTCTAGGATTTACTTGTCAATAACTCGCCTGGGAAACATCCAGAGAAGTCAAACACAGTGCTCCTATACTAATTGCCAGGCGCTGAGACGAATGCCGCCAAGATCGAGCGTCTAGGACTTACGGTTCAGGAGTTATTCACAGAAACATGGTTCTGAACATGCTGCCAATTTCTCGCCTGGGAAACATGCAGAGAAGTCCAAGATAGTGTTTTTTAGACTGGCTGCCACGAGCTGAATCGAATGCAGCCAAGAGCGAGCGTCTAGGACTTACGGTTCAGGAGTTATTCACAGAAACATGGTTCTGAACATGCTGCCAATTGCTCGCCTGGGAAACATGCAGAGAAGTCCAAGATAGTGTTTTTTAGACTGGCTGCCACGAGCTGAATCGAATGCAGCCAAGAGCGAGCGTCTAGGACTTACGGTTCAGGAGTTATTCACAGAAACATGGTTCTGAACATGCTGCCAATTTCTCGCCTGGGAAACATGCAGAGAAGTCCAAGATAGTGTTTTTTAGACTGGCTGCCACGAGCTGAATCGAATGCAGCCAAGAGCGAGCGTCTAGGACTTACGGTTCAGGAGTTATTCACAGAAACATGGTTCTGAACATGCTGCCAATTTCTCGCCTGGGAAACATGCAGAGAAGTCCAAGATAGTGTTTTTTAGACTGGCTGCCACGAGCTGAATCGAATGCAGCCAAGAGCGAGCGTCTAGGACTTACGGTTCAGGAGTTATTCACAGAAACATGGTTCTGAACATGCTGCCAATTTCTCGCCTGGGAAACATGCAGAGAAGTCCAAGATAGTGTTTTTTAGACTGGCTGCCACGAGCTGAATCGAATGCAGCCAAGAGCGAGCGTCTAGGACTTACGGTTCAGGAGTTATTCACAGAAACATGGTTCTTTTACTGCCAGCCGCGAAAGCGAAAATAACCAAGATCGAGCGTCTAGGATTTACTTGTCAATAACTCGCCTGGGAAACATCCAGAGAAGTCAAACACAGTGCTCCTATACTAATTGCCAGGCGCTGAGACGAATGCCGCCAAGATCGAGCGTCTAGGACTTACGGTTCAGGAGTTATTCACAGAAACATGGTTCTGAACATGCTGCCAATTTCTCGTCTGGGAAACATGCAGAGAAGTCCAAGATAGTGTTTTTTAGACTGGCTGCCACGAGCTGAATCGAATGCAGCCAAGAGCGAGCGTCTAGGACTTACGGTTCAGGAGTTATTCACAGAAACATGGTTCTGAACATGCTGCCAATTTCTCGCCTGGGAAACATGCAGAGAAGTCCAAGATAGTGTTTTTTAGACTGGCTGCCACGAGCTGAATCGAATGCAGCCAAGAGCGAGCGTCTAGGACTTACGGTTCAGGAGTTATTCACAGAAACATGGTTCTGAACATGCTGCCAATTTCTCGCCTGGGAAACATGCAGAGAAGTCCAAGATAGTGTTTTTTAGACTGGCTGCCACGAGCTGAATCGAATGCAGCCAAGAGCGAGCGTCTAGGACTTACGGTTCAGGAGTTATTCACAGAAACATGGTTCTTTTACTGCCAGCCGCGAAAGCGAAAATAACCAAGATCGAGCGTCTAGGATTTACTTGTCAATAACTCGCCTGGGAAACATCCAGAGAAGTCAAACACAGTGCTCCTATACTAATTGCCAGGCGCTGAGACGAATGCCGCCAAGATCGAGCGTCTAGGACTTACGGTTCAGGAGTTATTCACAGAAACATGGTTCTGAACATGCTGCCAATTTCTCGTCTGGGAAACATGCAGAGAAGTCCAAGATAGTGTTTTTTAGACTGGCTGCCACGAGCTGAATCGAATGCAGCCAAGAGCGAGCGTCTAGGACTTACGGTTCAGGAGTTATTCACAGAAACATGGTTCTTTTACTGCCAGCCGCGAAAGCGAAAATAACCAAGATCGAGCGTCTAGGATTTACTTGTCAATAACTCGCCTGGGAAACATCCAGAGAAGTCAAACACAGTGCTCCTATACTAATTGCCAGGCGCTGAGACGAATGCCGCCAAGATCGAGCGTCTAGGACTTACGGTTCAGGAGTTATTCACAGAAACATGGTTCTGAACATGCTGCCAATTTCTCGCCTGGGAAACATGCAGAGAAGTCCAAGATAGTGTTTTTTAGACTGGCTGCCACGAGCTGAATCGAATGCAGCCAAGAGCGAGCGTCTAGGACTTACGGTTCAGGAGTTATTCACAGAAACATGGTTCTGAACATGCTGCCAATTGCTCGGCTGGGAAACATGCAGAGAAGTCCAAGATAGTGTTTCTTAGACTGGCTGCCACGAGCTGAATCGAATGCAGCCAAGAGCGAGCGTCTAGGACTTACGGTTCAGGAGTTATTCACAGAAACATGGTTCTGAACATGCTGCCAATTGCTCGCCTGGGAAACATGCAGAGAAGTCCAAGATAGTGTTTTTTAGACTGGCTGCCACGAGCTGAATCGAATGCAGCCAAGAGCGAGCGTCTAGGACTTACGGTTCAGGAGTTATTCACAGAAACATGGTTCTGAACATGCTGCCAATTTCTCGCCTGGGAAACATGCAGAGAAGTCCAAGATAGTGTTTTTTAGACTGGCTGCCACGAGCTGAATCGAATGCAGCCAAGAGCGAGCGTCTAGGACTTACGGTTCAGGAGTTATTCACAGAAACATGGTTCTGAACATGCTGCCAATTGCTCGCCTGGGAAACATGCAGAGAAGTCCAAGATAGTGTTTTTTAGACTGGCTGCCACGAGCTGAATCGAATGCAGCCAAGAGCGAGCGTCTAGGACTTACGGTTCAGGAGTTATTCACAGAAACATGGTTCTGAACATGCTGCCAATTTCTCGCCTGGGAAACATGCAGAGAAGTCCAAGATAGTGTTTTTTAGACTGGCTGCCACGAGCTGAATCGAATGCAGCCAAGAGCGAGCGTCTAGGACTTACGGTTCAGGAGTTATTCACAGAAACATGGTTCTGAACATGCTGCCAATTTCTCGTCTGGGAAACATGCAGAGAAGTCCAAGATAGTGTTTTTTAGACTGGCTGCCACGAGCTGAATCGAATGCAGCCAAGAGCGAGCGTCTAGGACTTACGGTTCAGGAGTTATTCACAGAAACATGGTTCTTTTACTGCCAGCCGCGAAAGCGAAAATAACCAAGATCGAGCGTCTAGGATTTACTTGTCAATAACTCGCCTGGGAAACATCCAGAGAAGTCAAACACAGTGCTCCTATACTAATTGCCAGGCGCTGAGACGAATGCCGCCAAGATCGAGCGTCTAGGACTTACGGTTCAGGAGTTATTCACAGAAACATGGTTCTGAACATGCTGCCAATTTCTCGCCTGGGAAACATGCAGAGAAGTCCAAGATAGTGTTTCTTAGACTGGCTGCCACGAGCTGAATCGAATGCAGCCAAGAGCGAGCGTCTAGGACTTACGGTTCAGGAGTTATTCACAGAAACATGGTTCTGAACATGCTGCCAATTTCTCGCCTGGGAAACATGCAGAGAAGTCCAAGATAGTGTTTTTTAGACTGGCTGCCACGAGCTGAATCGAATGCAGCCAAGAGCGAGCGTCTAGGACTTACGGTTCAGGAGTTATTCACAGAAACATGGTTCTGAACATGCTGCCAATTGCTCGGCTGGGAAACATGCAGAGAAGTCCAAGATAGTGTTTCTTAGACTGGCTGCCACGAGCTGAATCGAATGCAGCCAAGAGCGAGCGTCTAGGACTTACGGTTCAGGAGTTATTCACAGAAACATGGTTCTGAACATGCTGCCAATTTCTCGCCTGGGAAACATGCAGAGAAGTCCAAGATAGTGTTTTTTAGACTGGCTGCCACGAGCTGAATCGAATGCAGCCAAGAGCGAGCGTCTAGGACTTACGGTTCAGGAGTTATTCACAGAAACATGGTTCTTTTACTGCCAGCCGCGAAAGCGAAAATAACCAAGATCGAGCGTCTAGGATTTACTTGTCAATAACTCGCCTGGGAAACATCCAGAGAAGTCAAACACAGTGCTCCTATACTAATTGCCAGGCGCTGAGACGAATGCCGCCAAGATCGAGCGTCTAGGACTTACGGTTCAAGAATTAGCTTTAGAAACATTTGCCTTAGGAACATGCAGAGAAGTCCAAGATAGTGTTTTTTAGACTGGCTGCCACGAGCTGAATCGAAAGCAGCCAAGAGCGAGCGTCTGTGACTTACGGTTCAGGAGTTATTCACAGAAACATGGTTCTGAACATGCTGCCAATTGCTCGCCTGGGAAACATGCAGAGAAGTCCAAGATAGTGTTTTTTAGACTGGCTGCCACGAGCTGAATCGAATGCAGCCAAGAGCGAGCGTCTAGGACTTACGGTTCAGGAGTTATTCACAGAAACATGGTTCTGAACATGCTGCCAATTTCTCGCCTGGGAAACATGCAGAGAAGTCCAAGATAGTGTTTTTTAGACTGGCTGCCACGAGCTGAATCGAATGCAGCCAAGAGCGAGCGTCTAGGACTTACGGTTCAGGAGTTATTCACAGAAACATGGTTCTTTTACTGCCAGCCGCGAAAGCGAAAATAACCAAGATCGAGCGTCTAGGATTTACTTGTCAATAACTCGCCTGGGAAACATCCAGAGAAGTCAAACACAGTGCTCCTATACTAATTGCCAGGCGCTGAGACGAATGCCGCCAAGATCGAGCGTCTAGGACTTACGGTTCAGGAGTTATTCACAGAAACATGGTTCTGAACATGCTGCCAATTTCTCGTCTGGGAAACATGCAGAGAAGTCCAAGATAGTGTTTTTTAGACTGGCTGCCACGAGCTGAATCGAATGCAGCCAAGAGCGAGCGTCTAGGACTTACGGTTCAGGAGTTATTCACAGAAACATGGTTCTGAACATGCTGCCAATTTCTCGCCTGGGAAACATGCAGAGAAGTCCAAGATAGTGTTTTTTAGACTGGCTGCCACGAGCTGAATCGAATGCAGCCAAGAGCGAGCGTCTAGGACTTACGGTTCAGGAGTTATTCACAGAAACATGGTTCTTTTACTGCCAGCCGCGAAAGCGAAAATAACCAAGATCGAGCGTCTAGGATTTACTTGTCAATAACTCGCCTGGGAAACATCCAGAGAAGTCAAACACAGTGCTCCTATACTAATTGCCAGGCGCTGAGACGAATGCCGCCAAGATCGAGCGTCTAGGACTTACGGTTCAGGAGTTATTCACAGAAACATGGTTCTGAACATGCTGCCAATTTCTCGTCTGGGAAACATGCAGAGAAGTCCAAGATAGTGTTTTTTAGACTGGCTGCCACGAGCTGAATCGAATGCAGCCAAGAGCGAGCGTCTAGGACTTACGGTTCAGGAGTTATTCACAGAAACATGGTTCTGAACATGCTGCCAATTTCTCGCCTGGGAAACATGCAGAGAAGTCCAAGATAGTGTTTTTTAGACTGGCTGCCACGAGCTGAATCGAATGCAGCCAAGAGCGAGCGTCTAGGACTTACGGTTCAGGAGTTATTCACAGAAACATGGTTCTGAACATGCTGCCAATTGCTCGCCTGGGAAACATGCAGAGAAGTCCAAGATAGTGTTTTTTAGACTGGCTGCCACGAGCTGAATCGAATGCAGCCAAGAGCGAGCGTCTAGGACTTACGGTTCAGGAGTTATTCACAGAAACATGGTTCTTTTACTGCCAGCCGCGAAAGCGAAAATAACCAAGATCGAGCGTCTAGGATTTACTTGTCAATAACTCGCCTGGGAAACATCCAGAGAAGTCAAACACAGTGCTCCTATACTAATTGCCAGGCGCTGAGACGAATGCCGCCAAGATCGAGCGTCTAGGACTTACGGTTCAGGAGTTATTCACAGAAACATGGTTCTGAACATGCTGCCAATTTCTCGCCTGGGAAACATGCAGAGAAGTCCAAGATAGTGTTTTTTAGACTGGCTGCCACGAGCTGAATCGAATGCAGCCAAGAGCGAGCGTCTAGGACTTACGGTTCAGGAGTTATTCACAGAAACATGGTTCTGAACATGCTGCCAATTGCTCGGCTGGGAAACATGCAGAGAAGTCCAAGATAGTGTTTCTTAGACTGGCTGCCACGAGCTGAATCGAATGCAGCCAAGAGCGAGCGTCTAGGACTTACGGTTCAGGAGTTATTCACAGAAACATGGTTCTGAACATGCTGCCAATTTCTCGCCTGGGAAACATGCAGAGAAGTCCAAGATAGTGTTTTTTAGACTGGCTGCCACGAGCTGAATCGAATGCAGCCAAGAGCGAGCGTCTAGGACTTACGGTTCAGGAGTTATTCACAGAAACATGGTTCTGAACATGCTGCCAATTGCTCGCCTGGGAAACATGCAGAGAAGTCCAAGATAGTGTTTTTTAGACTGGCTGCCACGAGCTGAATCGAATGCAGCCAAGAGCGAGCGTCTAGGACTTACGGTTCAGGAGTTATTCACAGAAACATGGTTCTGAACATGCTGCCAATTTCTCGCCTGGGAAACATGCAGAGAAGTCCAAGATAGTGTTTTTTAGACTGGCTGCCACGAGCTGAATCGAATGCAGCCAAGAGCGAGCGTCTAGGACTTACGGTTCAGGAGTTATTCACAGAAACATGGTTCTGAACATGCTGCCAATTGCTCGCCTGGGAAACATGCAGAGAAGTCCAAGATAGTGTTTTTTAGACTGGCTGCCACGAGCTGAATCGAATGCAGCCAAGAGCGAGCGTCTAGGACTTACGGTTCAGGAGTTATTCACAGAAACATGGTTCTTTTACTGCCAGCCGCGAAAGCGAAAATAACCAAGATCGAGCGTCTAGGATTTACTTGTCAATAACTCGCCTGGGAAACATCCAGAGAAGTCAAACACAGTGCTCCTATACTAATTGCCAGGCGCTGAGACGAATGCCGCCAAGATCGAGCGTCTAGGACTTACGGTTCAGGAGTTATTCACAGAAACATGGTTCTGAACATGCTGCCAATTTCTCGTCTGGGAAACATGCAGAGAAGTCCAAGATAGTGTTTTTTAGACTGGCTGCCACGAGCTGAATCGAATGCAGCCAAGAGCGAGCGTCTAGGACTTACGGTTCAGGAGTTATTCACAGAAACATGGTTCTGAACATGCTGCCAATTTCTCGCCTGGGAAACATGCAGAGAAGTCCAAGATAGTGTTTTTTAGACTGGCTGCCACGAGCTGAATCGAATGCAGCCAAGAGCGAGCGTCTAGGACTTACGGTTCAGGAGTTATTCACAGAAACATGGTTCTGAACATGCTGCCAATTGCTCGCCTGGGAAACATGCAGAGAAGTCCAAGATAGTGTTTTTTAGACTGGCTGCCACGAGCTGAATCGAATGCAGCCAAGAGCGAGCGTCTAGGACTTACGGTTCAGGAGTTATTCACAGAAACATGGTTCTTTTACTGCCAGCCGCGAAAGCGAAAATAACCAAGATCGAGCGTCTAGGATTTACTTGTCAATAACTCGCCTGGGAAACATCCAGAGAAGTCAAACACAGTGCTCCTATACTAATTGCCAGGCGCTGAGACGAATGCCGCCAAGATCGAGCGTCTAGGACTTACGGTTCAGGAGTTATTCACAGAAACATGGTTCTGAACATGCTGCCAATTTCTCGCCTGGGAAACATGCAGAGAAGTCCAAGATAGTGTTTTTTAGACTGGCTGCCACGAGCTGAATCGAATGCAGCCAAGAGCGAGCGTCTAGGACTTACGGTTCAGGAGTTATTCACAGAAACATGGTTCTGAACATGCTGCCAATTGCTCGGCTGGGAAACATGCAGAGAAGTCCAAGATAGTGTTTATTAGACTGGCTGCCACGAGCTGAATCGAATGCAGCCAAGAGCGAGCGTCTAGGACTTACGGTTCAGGAGTTATTCACAGAAACATGGTTCTGAACATGCTGCCAATTTCTCGCCTGGGAAACATGCAGAGAAGTCCAAGATAGTGTTTTTTAGACTGGCTGCCACGAGCTGAATCGAATGCAGCCAAGAGCGAGCGTCTAGGACTTACGGTTCAGGAGTTATTCACAGAAACATGGTTCTGAACATGCTGCCAATTGCTCGCCTGGGAAACATGCAGAGAAGTCCAAGATAGTGTTTTTTAGACTGGCTGCCACGAGCTGAATCGAATGCAGCCAAGAGCGAGCGTCTAGGACTTACGGTTCAGGAGTTATTCACAGAAACATGGTTCTTTTACTGCCAGCCGCGAAAGCGAAAATAACCAAGATCGAGCGTCTAGGATTTACTTGTCAATAACTCGCCTGGGAAACATCCAGAGAAGTCAAACACAGTGCTCCTATACTAATTGCCAGGCGCTGAGACGAATGCCGCCAAGATCGAGCGTCTAGGACTTACGGTTCAGGAGTTATTCACAGAAACATGGTTCTGAACATGCTGCCAATTTCTCGTCTGGGAAACATGCAGAGAAGTCCAAGATAGTGTTTTTTAGACTGGCTGCCACGAGCTGAATCGAATGCAGCCAAGAGCGAGCGTCTAGGACTTACGGTTCAGGAGTTATTCACAGAAACATGGTTCTGAACATGCTGCCAATTTCTCGCCTGGGAAACATGCAGAGAAGTCCAAGATAGTGTTTTTTAGACTGGCTGCCACGAGCTGAATCGAATGCAGCCAAGAGCGAGCGTCTAGGACTTACGGTTCAGGAGTTATTCACAGAAACATGGTTCTTTTACTGCCAGCCGCGAAAGCGAAAATAACCAAGATCGAGCGTCTAGGATTTACTTGTCAATAACTCGCCTGGGAAACATCCAGAGAAGTCAAACACAGTGCTCCTATACTAATTGCCAGGCGCTGAGACGAATGCCGCCAAGATCGAGCGTCTAGGACTTACGGTTCAGGAGTTATTCACAGAAACATGGTTCTGAACATGCTGCCAATTTCTCGTCTGGGAAACATGCAGAGAAGTCCAAGATAGTGTTTTTTAGACTGGCTGCCACGAGCTGAATCGAATGCAGCCAAGAGCGAGCGTCTAGGACTTACGGTTCAGGAGTTATTCACAGAAACATGGTTCTGAACATGCTGCCAATTTCTCGCCTGGGAAACATGCAGAGAAGTCCAAGATAGTGTTTTTTAGACTGGCTGCCACGAGCTGAATCGAATGCAGCCAAGAGCGAGCGTCTAGGACTTACGGTTCAGGAGTTATTCACAGAAACATGGTTCTGAACATGCTGCCAATTGCTCGCCTGGGAAACATGCAGAGAAGTCCAAGATAGTGTTTTTTAGACTGGCTGCCACGAGCTGAATCGAATGCAGCCAAGAGCGAGCGTCTAGGACTTACGGTTCAGGAGTTATTCACAGAAACATGGTTCTTTTACTGCCAGCCGCGAAAGCGAAAATAACCAAGATCGAGCGTCTAGGATTTACTTGTCAATAACTCGCCTGGGAAACATCCAGAGAAGTCAAACACAGTGCTCCTATACTAATTGCCAGGCGCTGAGAAGAATGCCGCCAAGATCGAGCGTCTAGGACTTACGGTTCAGGAGTTATTCACAGAAACATGGTTCTGAACATGCTGCCAATTTCTCGCCTGGGAAACATGCAGAGAAGTCCAAGATAGTGTTTTTTAGACTGGCTGCCACGAGCTGAATCGAATGCAGCCAAGAGCGAGCGTCTAGGACTTACGGTTCAGGAGTTATTCACAGAAACATGGTTCTGAACATGCTGCCAATTGCTCGCCTGGGAAACATGCAGAGAAGTCCAAGATAGTGTTTTTTAGACTGGCTGCCACGAGCTGAATCGAATGCAGCCAAGAGCGAGCGTCTAGGACTTACGGTTCAGGAGTTATTCACAGAAACATGGTTCTGAACATGCTGCCAATTTCTCGCCTGGGAAACATGCAGAGAAGTCCAAGATAGTGTTTTTTAGACTGGCTGCCACGAGCTGAATCGAATGCAGCCAAGAGCGAGCGTCTAGGACTTACGGTTCAGGAGTTATTCACAGAAACATGGTTCTGAACATGCTGCCAATTGCTCGCCTGGGAAACATGCAGAGAAGTCCAAGATAGTGTTTTTTAGACTGGCTGCCACGAGCTGAATCGAATGCAGCCAAGAGCGAGCGTCTAGGACTTACGGTTCAGGAGTTATTCACAGAAACATGGTTCTGAACATGCTGCCAATTTCTCGCCTGGGAAACATGCAGAGAAGTCCAAGATAGTGTTTTTTAGACTGGCTGCCACGAGCTGAATCGAATGCAGCCAAGAGCGAGCGTCTAGGACTTACGGTTCAGGAGTTATTCAC
>NW_027462761.1:0-29208 GCF_050947455.1 Rhinoderma darwinii
ATTCAGCTCGTGGCAGCCAGTCTAAAAAACACTATCTTGGACTTCTCTGCATGTTCCTAAGGCAAATGTTTCTAAAGCTAATTCTTGAACCGTAAGTCCTAGACGCTCGATCTTGGCGGCATTCGTCTCAGCGCCAGGCAATTAGTATAGGAGCACTGTGTTTGACTTCTCTGGATGTTTCCCAGGCGAGTTATTGACAAGTAAATCCTAGACGCTCGATCTTGGTTATTTTCGCTTTCGCGGCTGGCAGTAAAAGAACCATGTTTCTGTGAATAACTCCTGAACCGTAAGTCCTAGACGCTCGCTCTTGGCTGCATTCGATTCAGCTCGTGGCAGCCAGTCTAAAAAACACTATCTTGGACTTCTCTGCATGTTTCCCAGGCGAGCAATTGGCAGCATGTTCAGAACCATGTTTCTGTGAATAACTCCTGAACCGTAAGTCCTAGACGCTCGCTCTTGGCTGCATTCGATTCAGCTCGTGGCAGCCAGTCTAAAAAACACTATCTTGGACTTCTCTGCATGTTCCTAAGGCAAATGTTTCTAAAGCTAATTCTTGAACCGTAAGTCCTAGACGCTCGATCTTGGCGGCATTCGTCTCAGCGCCAGGCAATTAGTATAGGAGCACTGTGTTTGACTTCTCTGGATGTTTCCCAGGCGAGTTATTGACAAGTAAATCCTAGACGCTCGATCTTGGTTATTTTCGCTTTCGCGGCTGGCAGTAAAAGAACCATGTTTCTGTGAATAACTCCTGAACCGTAAGTCCTAGACGCTCGCTCTTGGCTGCATTCGATTCAGCTCGTGGCAGCCAGTCTAAAAAACACTATCTTGGACTTCTCTGCTTGTTTCCCAGGCGAGCAATTGGCAGCATGTTCAGAACCATGTTTCTGTGAATAACTCCTGAACCGTAAGTCCTAGACGCTCGATCTTGGCGGCATTCGTCTCAGCGCCTGGCAATTAGTATAGGAGCACTGTGTTTGACTTCTCTGGATGTTTCCCAGGCGAGTTATTGACAAGTAAATCCTAGACGCTCGATCTTGGTTATTTTCGCTTTCGCGGCTGGCAGTAAAAAAACCATGTTTCTGTGAATAACTCCTGAACCGTAAGTCTTAGACGCTCGCTCTTGGCTGCATTCGATTCAGCTCGTGGCAGCCAGTCTAAAAAACACTATCTTGGACTTCTCTGCATGTTTCCCAGGCGAGCAATTGGCAGCATGTTCAGAAACCATGTTTCTGTGAATAAATCCTGAACCGTAAGTCCTAGACGCTCGCTCTTGGCTGCATTCGATTCAGCTCGTGGCAGCCAGTCTAAAAAACACTATCTTGGACTTCTCTGCATGTTTCCCAGGCGAGAAATTGGCAGCATGTTCAGAACCATGTTTCTGTGAATAACTCCTGAACCGTAAGTCCTAGACGCTCGCTCTTGGCTGCATTCGATTCAGCTCGTGGCAGCCAGTCTAAAAAACAATATCTTGGACTTCTCTGCATGTTTCCCAGGCGAGAAATTGGCAGCATGTTCAGAACCATGTTTCTGTGAATAACTCTGAACCGTAAGTCCTAGACGCTCGATCTTGGCGGCATTCGTCTCAGCGCCTGGCAATTAGTATAGGAGCACTGTGTTTGACTTCTCTGGATGTTTCCCAGGCGAGTTATTGACAAGTAAATCCTAGACGCTCGATCTTGGTTATTTTCGCTTTCGCGGCTGGCAGTAAAAGAACCATGTTTCTGTGAATAACTCCTGAACCGTAAGTCCTAGACGCTCGCTCTTGGCTGCATTCGATTCAGCTCGTGGCAGCCAGTCTAAAAAACACTATCTTGGACTTCTCTGCATGTTTCCCAGGCGAGCAATTGGCAGCATGTTCAGAACCATGTTTCTGTGAATAACTCCTGAACAGTAAGTCCTAGACGCTCGCTCTTGGCTGCATTCGATTCAGCTCGTGGCAGCCAGTCTAAAAAACACTATCTTGGACTTCTCTGCCTGTTTCCCAGGCGAGAAATTGGCAGCATGTTCAGAACCATGTTTCTGTGAATAACTCCTGAACCGTAAGTCCTAGACGCTCGCTCTTGGCTGCATTCGATTCAGCTCGTGGCAGCCAGTCTAAAAACACTATCTTGGACTTCTCTGCATGTTTCCCAGGCGAGCAATTGGCAGCATGTTCAGAACCATGTTTCTGTGAATAACTCCTGAACCGTAAGTCCTAGACGCTCGCTCTTGGCTGCATTCGATTCAGCTCGTGGCAGCCAGTCTAAAAAACACTATCTTGGACTTCTCTGCATGTTTCCCAGGCGAGCAATTGGCAGCATGTTCAGAACCATGTTTCTGTGAATAACTCCTGAACCGTAAGTCCTAGACGCTCGCTCTTGGCTGCATTCGATTCAGCTCGTGGCAGCCAGTCTAAAAACACTATCTTGGACTTCTCTGCATGTTTCCCAGGAGAGCAATTGGCAGCATGTTCAGAACCATGTTTCTGTGAATAACTCCTGAACCGTAAGTCCTAGACGCTCGCTCTTGGCTGCATTCGATTCAGCTCGTGGCAGCCAGTCTAAAAAACACTATCTTGGACTTCTCTGCATGTTTCCCAGGCGAGCAATTGGCAGCATGTTCAGAACCATGTTTCTGTGAATAACTCCTGAACCGTAAGTCCTAGACGCTCGCTCTTGGCTGCATTCGATTCAGCTCGTGGCAGCCAGTCTAAAAAACACTATCTTGGACTTCTCTGCATGTTTCCCAGGCGAGCAATTGGCAGTATGTTCAGAACCATGTTTCTGTGAATAACTCCTGAACCGTAAGTCCTAGACGCTCGCTCTTGGCTGCATTCGATTCAGCTCGTGGCAGCCAGTCTAAAAAACACTATCTTGGACTTCTCTGCATGTTTCCCAGGCGAGAAATTGGCAGCATGTTCAGAACCATGTTTCTGTGAATAACTCCTGAACCGTAAGTCCTAGACGCTCGATCTTGGCGGCATTCGTCTCAGCGCCTGGCAATTAGTATAGGAGCACTGTGTTTGACTTCTCTGGATGTTTCCCAGGCGAGTTATTGACAAGTAAATCCTAGACGCTCGATCTTGGTTATTTTCGCTTTCGCGGCTGGCAGTAAAAGAACACATGTTTCTGTGAATAACTCCTGAACCGTAAGTCCTAGACGCTCGCTCTTGGCTGCATTCGATTCAGCTCGTGGCAGCCAGTCTAAAAAACACTATCTTGGACTTCTCTGCATGTTTCCCAGACGAGAAATTGGCAGCATGTTCAGAACCATGTTTCTGTGAATAACTCCTGAACCGTAAGTCCTAGACGCTCGATCTTGGCGGCATTCGTCTCAGCGCCTGGCAATTAGTATAGGAGCACTGTGTTTGACTTCTCTGGATGTTTCCCAGGCGAGTTATTGACAAGTAAATCCTAGACGCTCGATCTTGGTTATTTTCGCTTTCGCGGCTGGCAGTAAAAGAACCATGTTTCTGTGAATAACTCCTGAACCGTAAGTCCTAGACGCTCGCTCTTGGCTGCATTCGATTCAGCTCGTGGCAGCAGTCTAAAAACACTATCTTGGACTTCTCTGCATGTTTCCCAGGCGAGCAATTGGCAGCATGTTCAGAACCATGTTTCTGTGAATAACTCCTGAACCGTAAGTCCTAGACGCTCGCTCTTGGCTGCATTCGATTCAGCTCGTGGCAGCCAGTCTAAAAAACACTATCTTGGACTTCTCTGCATGTTTCCCAGGCGAGAAATTGGCAGCATGTTCAGAACCATGTTTCTGTGAATAACTCCTGAACCGTAAGTCCTAGACGCTCGCTCTTGGCTGCATTCGATTCAGCTCGTGGCAGCCAGTCTAAAAAACACTATCTTGGACTTCTCTGCATGTTTCCCAGGCGAGCAATTGGCAGCATGTTCAGAACCATGTTTCTGTGAATAACTCCTGAACCGTAAGTCCTAGACGCTCGCTCTTGGCTGCATTCGATTCAGCTCGTGGCAGCCAGTCTAAAAAACACTATCTTGGACTTCTCTGCATGTTTCCCAGGCGAGCAATTGGCAGCATGTTCAGAACCATGTTTCTGTGAATAACTCCTGAACCGTAAGTCCTAGACGCTCGCTCTTGGCTGCATTCGATTCAGCTCGTGGCAGCCAGTCTAAAAAAACACTATCTTGGACTTCTCTGCATGTTTCCCAGGCGAGAAATTGGCAGCATGTTCAGAACCATGTTTCTGTGAATAACTCCTGAACCGTAAGTCCTAGACGCTCGCTCTTGGCTGCATTCAATTCAGCTCGTGGCAGCCAGTCTAAAAAACACTATCTTGGACTTCTCTGCATGTTTCCCAGGCGAGCAATTGGCAGCATGTTCAGAACCATGTTTCTGTGAATAACTCCTGAACCGTAAGTCCTAGACGCTCGCTCTTGGCTGCATTCGATTCAGCTCGTGGCAGCCAGTCTAAAAAACACTATCTTGGACTTCTCTGCATGTTTCCCAGGCGAGCAATTGGCAGCATGTTCAGAACCATGTTTCTGTGAATAACTCCTGAACCGTAAGTCCTAGACGCTCGCTCTTGGCTGCATTCGATTCAGCTCGTGGCAGCCAGTCTAAAAAACACTATCTTGGACTTCTCTGCATGTTTCCCAGGCGAGAAATTGGCAGCATGTTCAGAACCATGTTTCTGTGAATAACTCCTGAACCGTAAGTCCTAGACGCTCGCTCTTGGCTGCATTCGATTCAGCTCGTGGCAGCCAGTCTAAAAAACACTATCTTGGACTTCTCTGCATGTTTCCCAGGCGAGCAATTGGCAGCATGTTCAGAACCATGTTTCTGTGAATAACTCCTGAACCGTAAGTCCTAGACGCTCGCTCTTGGCTGCATTCGATTCAGCTCGTGGCAGCCAGTCTAAAAAACACTATCTTGGACTTCTCTGCATGTTTCCCAGGCGAGCAATTGGCAGCATGTTCAGAACCATGTTTCTGTGAATAACTCCTGAACCGTAAGTCCTAGACGCTCGCTCTTGGCTGCATTCGATTCAGCTCGTGGCAGCCAGTCTAAAAAACACTATCTTGGACTTCTCTGCATGTTTCCCAGGCGAGCAATTGGCAGCATGTTCAGAACCATATTTCTGTGAATAACTCCTGAACCGTAAGTCCTAGACGCTCGCTCTTGGCTGCATTCGATTCAGCTCGTGGCAGCCAGTCTAAAAAACACTATCTTGGACTTCTCTGCATGTTCCTAAGGCAAATGTTTCTAAAGCTAATTCTTGAACCGTAAGTCCTAGACGCTCGATCTTGGCGGCATTCGTCTCAGCGCCAGGCAATTAGTATAGGAGCACTGTGTTTGACTTCTCTGGATGTTTCCCAGGCGAGTTATTGACAAGTAAATCCTAGACGCTCGATCTTGGTTATTTTCGCTTTCGCGGCTGGCAGTAAAAGAACCATGTTTCTGTGAATAACTCCTGAACCGTAAGTCCTAGACGCTCGCTCTTGGCTGCATTCGATTCAGCTCGTGGCAGCCAGTCTAAAAAACACTATCTTGGACTTCTCTGCTTGTTTCCCAGGCGAGCAATTGGCAGCATGTTCAGAACCATGTTTCTGTGAATAACTCCTGAACCGTAAGTCCTAGACGCTCGATCTTGGCGGCATTCGTCTCAGCGCCTGGCAATTAGTATAGGAGCACTGTGTTTGACTTCTCTGGATGTTTCCCAGGCGAGTTATTGACAAGTAAATCCTAGACGCTCGATCTTGGTTATTTTCGCTTTCGCGGCTGGCAGTAAAAAAACCATGTTTCTGTGAATAACTCCTGAACCGTAAGTCTTAGACGCTCGCTCTTGGCTGCATTCGATTCAGCTCGTGGCAGCCAGTCTAAAAAACACTATCTTGGACTTCTCTGCATGTTTCCCAGGCGAGCAATTGGCAGCATGTTCAGAACCATGTTTCTGTGAATAACTCCTGAACCGTAAGTCCTAGACGCTCGCTCTTGGCTGCATTCGATTCAGCTCGTGGCAGCCAGTCTAAAAAACACTATCTTGGACTTCTCTGCATGTTTCCCAGGCGAGAAATTGGCAGCATGTTCAGAACCATGTTTCTGTGAATAACTCCTGAACCGTAAGTCCTAGACGCTCGCTCTTGGCTGCATTCGATTCAGCTCGTGGCAGCCAGTCTAAAAAACACTATCTCGGACTTCTCTGCATGTTTCCCAGGCGAGCAATTGGCAGCATGTTCAGAACCATGTTTCTGTGAATAACTCCTGAACCGTAAGTCCTAGACGCTCGCTCTTGGCTGCATTCGATTCAGCTCGTGGCAGCCAGTCTAAAAAACACTATCTTGGACTTCTCTGCATGTTTCCCAGGCGAGAAATTGGCAGCATGTTCAGAACCATGTTTCTGTGAATAACTCCTGAACCGTAAGTCCTAGACGCTCGATCTTGGCGGCATTCGTCTCAGCGCCTGGCAATTAGTATAGGAGCACTGTGTTTGACTTCTCTGGATGTTTCCCAGGCGAGTTATTGACAAGTAAATCCTAGACGCTCGATCTTGGTTATTTTCGCTTTCGCGGCTGGCAGTAAAAGAACCATGTTTCTGTGAATAACTCCTGAACCGTAAGTCCTAGACGCTCGCTCTTGGCTGCATTCGATTCAGCTCGTGGCAGCCAGTCTAAAAAACACTATCTTGGACTTCTCTGCATGTTTCCCAGGCGAGCAATTGGCAGCATGTTCAGAACCATGTTTCTGTGAATAACTCCTGAACCGTAAGTCCTAGACGCTCGCTCTTGGCTGCATTCGATTCAGCTCGTGGCAGCCAGTCTAAAAAACACTATCTTGGACTTCTCTGCATGTTTCCCAGGCGAGAAATTGGCAGCATGTTCAGAACCATGTTTCTGTGAATAACTCCTGAACCGTAAGTCCTAGACGCTCGCTCTTGGCTGCATTCGATTCAGCTCGTGGCAGCCAGTCTAAAAAACACTATCTTGGACTTCTCTGCATGTTTCCCAGGCGAGCAATTGGCAGCATGTTCAGAACCATGTTTCTGTGAATAACTCCTGAACCGTAAGTCCTAGACGCTCGCTCTTGGCTGCATTCGATTCAGCTCGTGGCAGCCAGTCTAAAAAACACTATCTTGGACTTCTCTGCATGTTTCCCAGGCGAGCAATTGGCAGCATGTTCAGAACCATGTTTCTGTGAATAACTCCTGAACCGTAAGTCCTAGACGCTCGCTCTTGGCTGCATTCGATTCAGCTCGTGGCAGCCAGTCTAAAAAACACTATCTTGGACTTCTCTGCATGTTTCCCAGGCGAGCAATTGGCAGCATGTTCAGAACCATGTTTCTGTGAATAACTCCTGAACCGTAAGTCCTAGACGCTCGCTCTTGGCTGCATTCGATTCAGCTCGTGGCAGCCAGTCTAAAAAACACTATCTTGGACTTCTCTGCATGTTTCCCAGGCGAGAAATTGGCAGCATGTTCAGAACCATGTTTCTGTGAATAACTCCTGAACCGTAAGTCCTAGACGCTCGCTCTTGGCTGCATTCGATTCAGCTCGTGGCAGCCAGTCTAAAAAACACTATCTTGGACTTCTCTGCATGTTTCCCAGGCGAGCAATTGGCAGCATGTTCAGAACCATGTTTCTGTGAATAACTCCTGAACCGTAAGTCCTAGACGCTCGCTCTTGGCTGCATTCGATTCAGCTCGTGGCAGCCAGTCTAAAAAACACTATCTTGGACTTCTCTGCATGTTTCCCAGGCGAGAAATTGGCAGCATGTTCAGAACCATGTTTCTGTGAATAACTCCTGAACCGTAAGTCCTAGACGCTCGATCTTGGCGGCATTCGTCTCAGCGCCTGGCAATTAGTATAGGAGCACTGTGTTTGACTTCTCTGGATGTTTCCCAGGCGAGTTATTGACAAGTAAATCCTAGACGCTCGATCTTGGTTATTTTCGCTTTCGCGGCTGGCAGTAAAAGAACCATGTTTCTGTGAATAACTCCTGAACCGTAAGTCCTAGACGCTCGCTCTTGGCTGCATTCGATTCAGCTCGTGGCAGCCAGTCTAAAAAACACTATCTTGGACTTCTCTGCATGTTTCCCAGACGAGAAATTGGCAGCATGTTCAGAACCATGTTTCTGTGAATAACTCCTGAACCGTAAGTCCTAGACGCTCGATCTTGGCGGCATTCGTCTCAGCGCCTGGCAATTAGTATAGGAGCACTGTGTTTGACTTCTCTGGATGTTTCCCAGGCGAGTTATTGACAAGTAAATCCTAGACGCTCGATCTTGGTTATTTTCGCTTTCGCGGCTGGCAGTAAAAGAACCATGTTTCTGTGAATAACTCCTGAACCGTAAGTCCTAGACGCTCGCTCTTGGCTGCATTCGATTCAGCTCGTGGCAGCCAGTCTAAAAAACACTATCTTGGACTTCTCTGCATGTTTCCCAGGCGAGCAATTGGCAGCATGTTCAGAACCATGTTTCTGTGAATAACTCCTGAACCGTAAGTCCTAGACGCTCGCTCTTGGCTGCATTCGATTCAGCTCGTGGCAGCCAGTCTAAAAAACACTATCTTGGACTTCTCTGCATGTTTCCCAGGCGAGAAATTGGCAGCATGTTCAGAACCATGTTTCTGTGAATAACTCCTGAACCGTAAGCCCTAGACGCTCGCTCTTGGCTGCATTCGATTCAGCTCGTGGCAGCCAGTCTAAAAAACACTATCTTGGACTTCTCTGCATGTTTCCCAGGCGAGCAATTGGCAGCATGTTCAGAACCATGTTTCTGTGAATAACTCCTGAACCGTAAGTCCTAGACGCTCGCTCTTGGCTGCATTCGATTCAGCTCGTGGCAGCCAGTCTAAAAAACACTATCTTGGACTTCTCTGCATGTTTCCCAGGCGAGCAATTGGCAGCATGTTCAGAACCATGTTTCTGTGAATAACTCCTGAACCGTAAGTCCTAGACGCTCGCTCTTGGCTGCATTCGATTCAGCTCGTGGCAGCCAGTCTAAAAAACACTATCTTGGACTTCTCTGCATGTTTCCCAGGCGAGAAATTGGCAGCATGTTCAGAACCATGTTTCTGTGAATAACTCCTGAACCGTAAGTCCTAGACGCTCGCTCTTGGCTGCATTCGATTCAGCTCGTGGCAGCCAGTCTAAAAAACACTATCTTGGACTTCTCTGCATGTTTCCCAGGCGAGCAATTGGCAGCATGTTCAGAACCATGTTTCTGTGAATAACTCCTGAACCGTAAGTCCTAGACGCTCGCTCTTGGCTGCATTCGATTCAGCTCGTGGCAGCCAGTCTAAAAAACACTATCTTGGACTTCTCTGCATGTTTCCCAGGCGAGCAATTGGCAGCATGTTCAGAACCATGTTTCTGTGAATAACTCCTGAACCGTAAGTCCTAGACGCTCGCTCTTGGCTGCATTCGATTCAGCTCGTGGCAGCCAGTCTAAAAAACACTATCTTGGACTTCTCTGCATGTTTCCCAGGCGAGAAATTGGCAGCATGTTCAGAACCATGTTTCTGTGAATAACTCCTGAACCGTAAGTCCTAGACGCTCGCTCTTGGCTGCATTCGATTCAGCTCGTGGCAGCCAGTCTAAAAAACACTATCTTGGACTTCTCTGCATGTTTCCCAGGCGAGCAATTGGCAGCATGTTCAGAACCATGTTTCTGTGAATAACTCCTGAACCGTAAGTCCTAGACGCTCGCTCTTGGCTGCATTCGATTCAGCTCGTGGCAGCCAGTCTAAAAAACACTATCTTGGACTTCTCTGCATGTTTCCCAGGCGAGAAATTGGCAGCATGTTCAGAACCATGTTTCTGTGAATAACTCCTGAACCGTAAGTCCTAGACGCTCGATCTTGGCGGCATTCGTCTCAGCGCCTGGCAATTAGTATAGGAGCACTGTGTTTGACTTCTCTGGATGTTTCCCAGGCGAGTTATTGACAAGTAAATCCTAGACGCTCGATCTTGGTTATTTTCGCTTTCGCGGCTGGCAGTAAAAGAACCATGTTTCTGTGAATAACTCCTGAACCGTAAGTCCTAGACGCTCGCTCTTGGCTGCATTCGATTCAGCTCGTGGCAGCCAGTCTAAAAAACACTATCTTGGACTTCTCTGCATGTTTCCCAGACGAGAAATTGGCAGCATGTTCAGAACCATGTTTCTGTGAATAACTCCTGAACCGTAAGTCCTAGACGCTCGATCTTGGCGGCATTCGTCTCAGCGCCTGGCAATTAGTATAGGAGCACTGTGTTTGACTTCTCTGGATGTTTCCCAGGCGAGTTATTGACAAGTAAATCCTAGACGCTCGATCTTGGTTATTTTCGCTTTCGCGGCTGGCAGTAAAAGAACCATGTTTCTGTGAATAACTCCTGAACCGTAAGTCCTAGACGCTCGCTCTTGGCTGCATTCGATTCAGCTCGTGGCAGCCAGTCTAAAAAACACTATCTTGGACTTCTCTGCATGTTTCCCAGGCGAGCAATTGGCAGCATGTTCAGAACCATGTTTCTGTGAATAACTCCTGAACCGTAAGTCCTAGACGCTCGCTCTTGGCTGCATTCGATTCAGCTCGTGGCAGCCAGTCTAAAAAACACTATCTTGGACTTCTCTGCATGTTTCCCAGGCGAGAAATTGGCAGCATGTTCAGAACCATGTTTCTGTGAATAACTCCTGAACCGTAAGTCCTAGACGCTCGCTCTTGGCTGCATTCGATTCAGCTCGTGGCAGCCAGTCTAAAAAACACTATCTTGGACTTCTCTGCATGTTTCCCAGGCGAGAAATTGGCAGCATGTTCAGAACCATGTTTCTGTGAATAACTCCTGAACCGTAAGTCCTAGACGCTCGATCTTGGCGGCATTCGTCTCAGCGCCTGGCAATTAGTATAGGAGCACTGTGTTTGACTTCTCTGGATGTTTCCCAGGCGAGTTATTGACAAGTAAATCCTAGACGCTCGATCTTGGTTATTTTCGCTTTCGCGGCTGGCAGTAAAAGAACCATGTTTCTGTGAATAACTCCTGAACCGTAAGTCCTAGACGCTCGCTCTTGGCTGCATTCGATTCAGCTCGTGGCAGCCAGTTTAAAAAACACTATCTTGGACTTCTCTGCATGTTTCCCAGACGAGAAATTGGCAGCATGTTCAGAACCATGTTTCTGTGAATAACTCCTGAACCGTAAGTCCTAGACGCTCGATCTTGGCGGCATTCGTCTCAGCGCCTGGCATTTAGTATAGGAGCACTGTGTTTGACTTCTCTGGATGTTTCCCAGGCGAGTTATTGACAAGTAAATCCTAGACGCTCGATCTTGGTTATTTTCGCTTTCGCGGCTGGCAGTAAAAGAACCATGTTTCTGTGAATAACTCCTGAACCGTAAGTCCTAGACGCTCGCTCTTGGCTGCATTCGATTCAGCTCGTGGCAGCCAGTCTAAAAAACACTATCTTGGACTTCTCTGCATGTTTCCCAGGCGAGCAATTGGCAGCATGTTCAGAACCATGTTTCTGTGAATAACTCCTGAACCGTAAGTCCTAGACGCTCGCTCTTGGCTGCATTCGATTCAGCTCGTGGCAGCCAGTCTAAAAAACACTATCTTGGACTTCTCTGCATGTTTCCCAGGCGAGCAATTGGCAGCATGTTCAGAACCATGTTTCTGTGAATAACTCCTGAACCGTAAGTCCTAGACGCTCGCTCTTGGCTGCATTCGATTCAGCTCGTGGCAGCCAGTCTAAAAAACACTATCTTGGACTTCTCTGCATGTTTCCCAGGCGAGCAATTGGCAGCATGTTCAGAACCATGTTTCTGTGAATAACTCCTGAACCGTAAGTCCTAGACGCTCGCTCTTGGCTGCATTCGATTCAGCTCGTGGCAGCCAGTCTAAAAAACACTATCTTGGACTTCTCTGCATGTTTCCCAGGCGAGCAATTGGCAGCATGTTCAGAACCATGTTTCTGTGAATAACTCCTGAACCGTAAGTCCTAGACGCTCGCTCTTGGCTGCATTCGATTCAGCTCGTGGCAGCCAGTCTAAAAAACACTATCTTGGACTTCTCTGCATGTTTCCCAGGCGAGCAATTGGCAGCATGTTCAGAACCATGTTTCTGTGAATAACTCCTGAACCGTAAGTCCTAGACGCTCGCTCTTGGCTGCATTCGATTCAGCTCGTGGCAGCCAGTCTAAAAAACACTATCTTGGACTTCTCTGCATGTTTCCCAGGCGAGCAATTGGCAGCATGTTCAGAACCATGTTTCTGTGAATAACTCCTGAACCGTAAGTCCTAGACGCTCGCTCTTGGCTGCATTCGATTCAGCTCGTGGCAGCCAGTCTAAAAAACACTATCTTGGACTTCTCTGCATGTTTCCCAGGCGAGAAATTGGCAGCATGTTCAGAACCATGTTTCTGTGAATAACTCCTGAACCGTAAGTCCTAGACGCTCGCTCTTGGCTGCATTCGATTCAGCTCGTGGCAGCCAGTCTAAAAAACACTATCTTGGACTTCTCTGCATGTTTCCCAGGCGAGCAATTGGCAGCATGTTCAGAACCATGTTTCTGTGAATAACTCCTGAACCGTAAGTCCTAGACGCTCGCTCTTGGCTGCATTCGATTCAGCTCGTGGCAGCCAGTCTAAAAAACACTATCTTGGACTTCTCTGCATGTTTCCCAGGCGAGAAATTGGCAGCATGTTCAGAACCATGTTTCTGTGAATAACTCCTGAACCGTAAGTCCTAGACGCTCGATCTTGGCGGCATTCGTCTCAGCGCCTGGCAATTAGTATAGGAGCACTGTGTTTGACTTCTCTGGATGTTTCCCAGGCGAGTTATTGACAAGTAAATCCTAGACGCTCGATCTTGGTTATTTTCGCTTTCGCGGCTGGCAGTAAAAGAACCATGTTTCTGTGAATAACTCCTGAACCGTAAGTCCTAGACGCTCGCTCTTGGCTGCATTCGATTCAGCTCGTGGCAGCCAGTCTAAAAAACACTATCTTGGACTTCTCTGCATGTTTCCCAGACGAGAAATTGGCAGCATGTTCAGAACCATGTTTCTGTGAATAACTCCTGAACCGTAAGTCCTAGACGCTCGATCTTGGCGGCATTCGTCTCAGCGCCTGGCAATTAGTATAGGAGCACTGTGTTTGACTTCTCTGGATGTTTCCCAGGCGAGTTATTGACAAGTAAATCCTAGACGCTCGATCTTGGTTATTTTCGCTTTCGCGGCTGGCAGTAAAAGAACCATGTTTCTGTGAATAACTCCTGAACCGTAAGTCCTAGACGCTCGCTCTTGGCTGCATTCGATTCAGCTCGTGGCAGCCAGTCTAAAAAACACTATCTTGGACTTCTCTGCATGTTTCCCAGGCGAGCAATTGGCAGCATGTTCAGAACCATGTTTCTGTGAATAACTCCTGAACCGTAAGTCCTAGACGCTCGCTCTTGGCTGCATTCGATTCAGCTCGTGGCAGCCAGTCTAAAAAACACTATCTTGGACTTCTCTGCATGTTTCCCAGGCGAGAAATTGGCAGCATGTTCAGAACCATGTTTCTGTGAATAACTCCTGAACCGTAAGTCCTAGACGCTCGCTCTTGGCTGCATTCGATTCAGCTCGTGGCAGCCAGTCTAAAAAACACTATCTTGGACTTCTCTGCATGTTTCCCAGGCGAGAAATTGGCAGCATGTTCAGAACCATGTTTCTGTGAATAACTCCTGAACCGTAAGTCCTAGACGCTCGATCTTGGCGGCATTCGTCTCAGCGCCTGGCAATTAGTATAGGAGCACTGTGTTTGACATCTCTGGATGTTTCCCAGGCGAGTTATTGACAAGTAAATCCTAGACGCTCGATCTTGGTTATTTTCGCTTTCGCGGCTGGCAGTAAAAGAACCATGTTTCTGTGAATAACTCCTGAACCGTAAGTCCTAGACGCTCGCTCTTGGCTGCATTCGATTCAGCTCGTGGCAGCCAGTTTAAAAAACACTATCTTGGACTTCTCTGCATGTTTCCCAGACGAGAAATTGGCAGCATGTTCAGAACCATGTTTCTGTGAATAACTCCTGAACCGTAAGTCCTAGACGCTCGATCTTGGCGGCATTCGTCTCAGCGCCTGGCATTTAGTATAGGAGCACTGTGTTTGACTTCTCTGGATGTTTCCCAGGCGAGTTATTGACAAGTAAATCCTAGACGCTCGATCTTGGTTATTTTCGCTTTCGCGGCTGGCAGTAAAAGAACCATGTTTCTGTGAATAACTCCTGAACCGTAAGTCCTAGACGCTCGCTCTTGGCTGCATTCGATTCAGCTCGTGGCAGCCAGTCTAAAAAACACTATCTTGGACTTCTCTGCATGTTTCCCAGGCGAGAAATTGGCAGCATGTTCAGAACCATGTTTCTGTGAATAACTCCTGAACCGTAAGTCCTAGACGCTCGCTCTTGGCTGCATTCGATTCAGCTCGTGGCAGCCAGTCTAAAAAACACTATCTTGGACTTCTCTGCATGTTTCCCAGGCGAGCAATTGGCAGCATGTTCAGAACCATGTTTCTGTGAATAACTCCTGAACCGTAAGTCCTAGACGCTCGCTCTTGGCTGCATTCGATTCAGCTCGTGGCAGCCAGTCTAAAAAACACTATCTTGGACTTCTCTGCATGTTTCCCAGGCGAGAAATTGGCAGCATGTTCAGAACCATGTTTCTGTGAATAACTCCTGAACCGTAAGTCCTAGACGCTCGATCTTGGCGGCATTCGTCTCAGCGCCTGGCAATTAGTATAGGAGCACTGTGTTTGACTTCTCTGGATGTTTCCCAGGCGAGTTATTGACAAGTAAATCCTAGACGCTCGATCTTGGTTATTTTCGCTTTCGCGGCTGGCAGTAAAAGAACCATGTTTCTGTGAATAACTCCTGAACCGTAAGTCCTAGACGCTCGCTCTTGGCTGCATTCGATTCAGCTCGTGGCAGCCAGTCTAAAAAACACTATCTTGGACTTCTCTGCATGTTTCCCAGGCGAGAAATTGGCAGCATGTTCAGAACCATGTTTCTGTGAATAACTCCTGAACCGTAAGTCCTAGACGCTCGATCTTGGCGGCATTCGTCTCAGCGCCTGGCAATTAGTATAGGAGCACTGTGTTTGACTTCTCTGGATGTTTCCCAGGCGAGTTATTGACAAGTAAATCCTAGACGCTCGATCTTGGTTATTTTCGCTTTCGCGGCTGGCAGTAAAAGAACCATGTTTCTGTGAATAACTCCTGAACCGTAAGTCCTAGACGCTCGCTCTTGGCTGCATTCGATTCAGCTCGTGGCAGCCAGTCTAAAAAACACTATCTTGGACTTCTCTGCATGTTTCCCAGGCGAGCAATTGGCAGCATGTTCAGAACCATGTTTCTGTGAATAACTCCTGAACCGTAAGTCCTAGACGCTCGCTCTTGGCTGCATTCGATTCAGCTCGTGGCAGCCAGTCTAAAAAACACTATCTTGGACTTCTCTGCATGTTTCCCAGGCGAGCAATTGGCAGCATGTTCAGAACCATGTTTCTGTGAATAACTCCTGAACCGTAAGTCCTAGACGCTCGCTCTTGGCTGCATTCGATTCAGCTCGTGGCAGCCAGTCTAAAAAACACTATCTTGGACTTCTCTGCATGTTTCCCAGGCGAGCAATTGGCAGCATGTTCAGAACCATGTTTCTGTGAATAACTCCTGAACCGTAAGTCCTAGACGCTCGCTCTTGGCTGCATTCGATTCAGCTCGTGGCAGCCAGTCTAAAAAACACTATCTTGGACTTCTCTGCATGTTCCTAAGGCAAATGTTTCTAAAGCTAATTCTTGAACCGTAAGTCCTAGACGCTCGATCTTGGCGGCATTCGTCTCAGCGCCAGGCAATTAGTATAGGAGCACTGTGTTTGACTTCTCTGGATGTTTCCCAGGCGAGTTATTGACAAGTAAATCCTAGACGCTCGATCTTGGTTATTTTCGCTTTCGCGGCTGGCAGTAAAAGAACCATGTTTCTGTGAATAACTCCTGAACCGTAAGTCCTAGACGCTCGCTCTTGGCTGCATTCGATTCAGCTCGTGGCAGCCAGTCTAAAAAACACTATCTTGGACTTCTCTGCATGTTTCCCAGGCGAGCAATTGGCAGCATGTTCAGAACCATGTTTCTGTGAATAACTCCTGAACCGTAAGTCCTAGACGCTCGCTCTTGGCTGCATTCGATTCAGCTCGTGGCAGCCAGTCTAAAAAACACTATCTTGGACTTCTCTGCATGTTCCTAAGGCAAATGTTTCTAAAGCTAATTCTTGAACCGTAAGTCCTAGACGCTCGATCTTGGCGGCATTCGTCTCAGCGCCAGGCAATTAGTATAGGAGCACTGTGTTTGACTTCTCTGGATGTTTCCCAGGCGAGCAATTGTCAGCATGTTCAGAACCATGTTTCTGTGAATAACTCCTGAACCGTAAGTCCTAGACGCTCGCTCTTGGCTGCATTCGATTCAGCTCGTGGCAGCCAGTCTAAAAAACACTATCTTGGACTTCTCTGCATGTTTCCCAGGCGAGCAATTGGCAGCATGTTCAGAACCATGTTTCTGTGAATAACTCCTGAACCGTAAGTCCTAGACGCTCGCTCTTGGCTGCATTCGATTCAGCTCGTGGCAGCCAGTCTAAAAAACACTATCTTGGACTTCTCTGCATGTTCCTAAGGCAAATGTTTCTAAAGCTAATTCTTGAACCGTAAGTCCTAGACGCTCGATCTTGGCGGCATTCGTCTCAGCGCCAGGCAATTAGTATAGGAGCACTGTGTTTGACTTCTCTGGATGTTTCCCAGGCGAGCAATTGTCAGCATGTTCAGAACCATGTTTCTGTGAATAACTCCTGAACCGTAAGTCCTAGACGCTCGCTCTTGGCTGCATTCGATTCAGCTCGTGGCAGCCAGTCTAAAAAACACTATCTTGGACTTCTCTGCATGTTTCCCAGGCGAGCAATTGGCAGCATGTTCAGAACCATGTTTCTGTGAATAACTCCTGAACCGTAAGTCCTAGACGCTCGCTCTTGGCTGCATTCGATTCAGCTCGTGGCAGCCAGTCTAAAAAACACTATCTTGGACTTCTCTGCATGTTTCCCAGGCGAGCAATTGGCAGCATGTTCAGAACCATGTTTCTGTGAATAACTCCTGAACCGTAAGTCCTAGACGCTCGCTCTTGGCTGCATTCGATTCAGCTCGTGGCAGCCAGTCTAAAAAACACTATCTTGGACTTCTCTGCATGTTTCCCAGGCGAGCAATTGGCAGCATGTTCAGAACCAAGTTTCTGTGAATAACTCCTGAACCGTAAGTCCTAGACGCTCGCTCTTGGCTGCATTCGATTCAGCTCGTGGCAGCCAGTCTAAAAAACACTATCTTGGACTTCTCTGCATGTTCCTAAGGCAAATGTTTCTAAAGCTAATTCTTGAACCGTAAGTCCTAGACGCTCGATCTTGGCGGCATTCGTCTCAGCGCCAGGCAATTAGTATAGGAGCACTGTGTTTGACTTCTCTGGATGTTTCCCAGGCGAGTTATTGACAAGTAAATCCTAGACGCTCGATCTTGGTTATTTTCGCTTTCGCGGCTGGCAGTAAAAGAACCATGTTTCTGTGAATAACTCCTGAACCGTAAGTCCTAGACGCTCGCTCTTGGCTGCATTCGATTCAGCTCGTGGCAGCCAGTCTAAAAAACACTATCTTGGACTTATCTGCATGTTTCCCAGGCGAGCAATTGGCAGCATGTTCAGAACCATGTTTCTGTGAATAACTCCTGAACCGTAAGTCCTAGACGCTCGCTCTTGGCTGCATTCGATTCAGCTCGTGGCAGCCAGTCTAAAAAACACTATCTTGGACTTCTCTGCATGTTCCTAAGGCAAATGTTTCTAAAGCTAATTCTTGAACCGTAAGTCCTAGACGCTCGATCTTGGCGGCATTCGTCTCAGCGCCAGGCAATTAGTATAGGAGCACTGTGTTTGACTTCTCTGGATGTTTCCCAGGCGAGTTATTGACAAGTAAATCCTAGACGCTCGATCTTGGTTATTTTCGCTTTCGCGGCTGGCAGTAAAAGAACCATGTTTCTGTGAATAACTCCTGAACCGTAAGTCCTAGACGCTCGCTCTTGGCTGCATTCGATTCAGCTCGTGGCAGCCAGTCTAAAAAACACTATCTTGGACTTCTCTGCTTGTTTCCCAGGCGAGCAATTGGCAGCATGTTCAGAACCATGTTTCTGTGAATAACTCCTGAACCGTAAGTCCTAGACGCTCGCTCTTGGCTGCATTCGATTCAGCTCGTGGCAGCCAGTCTAAAAAACACTATCTTGGACTTCTCTGCATGTTTCCCAGGCGAGCAATTGGCAGCATGTTCAGAACCATGTTTCTGTGAATAACTCCTGAACCGTAAGTCCTAGACGCTCGCTCTTGGCTGCATTCGATTCAGCTCGTGGCAGCCAGTCTAAAAAACACTATCTTGGACTTCTCTGCATGTTTCCCAGGCGAGCAATTGGCAGCATGTTCAGAACCATGTTTCTGTGAATAACTCCTGAACCGTAAGTCACAGACGCTCGCTCTTGGCTGCATTCGATTCAGCTCGTGGCAGCCAGTCTAAAAAACACTATCTTGGACTTCTCTGCATGTTTCCCAGGCGAGCAATTGGCAGCATGTTCAGAACCATGTTTCTGTGAATAACTCCTGAACCGTAAGTCCTAGACGCTCGCTCTTGGCTGCATTCGATTCAGCTCGTGGCAGCCAGTCTAAAAAACACTATCTTGGACTTCTCTGCATGTTTCCCAGGCGAGCAATTGGCAGCATGTTCAGAACCATGTTTCTGTGAATAACTCCTGAACCGTAAGTCCTAGACGCTCGCTCTTGGCTGCATTCGATTCAGCTCGTGGCAGCCAGTCTAAAAAACACTATCTTGGACTTCTCTGCATGTTTCCCAGGCGAGCAATTGGCAGCATGTTCAGAACCATGTTTCTGTGAATAACTCCTGAACCGTAAGTCCTAGACGCTCGCTCTTGGCTGCATTCGATTCAGCTCGTGGCAGCCAGTCTAAAAAACACTATCTTGGACTTCTCTGCATGTTCCTAAGGCAAATGTTTCTAAAGCTAATTCTTGAACCGTAAGTCCTAGACGCTCGATCTTGGCGGCATTCGTCTCAGCGCCAGGCAATTAGTATAGGAGCACTGTGTTTGACTTCTCTGGATGTTTCCCAGGCGAGTTATTGACAAGTAAATCCTAGACGCTCGATCTTGGTTATTTTCGCTTTCGCGGCTGGCAGTAAAAGAACCATGTTTCTGTGAATAACTCCTGAACCGTAAGTCCTAGACGCTCGCTCTTGGCTGCATTCGATTCAGCTCGTGGCAGCCAGTCTAAAAAACACTATCTTGGACTTCTCTGCATGTTTCCCAGGCGAGCAATTGGCAGCATGTTCAGAACCATGTTTCTGTGAATGACTCCTGAACCGTAAGTCCTAGACGCTCGCTCTTGGCTGCATTCGATTCAGCTCGTGGCAGCCAGTCTAAAAAACACTATCTTGGACTTCTCTGCATGTTCCTAAGGCAAATGTTTCTAAAGCTAATTCTTGAACCGTAAGTCCTAGACGCTCGATCTTGGCGGCATTCGTCTCAGCGCCAGGCAATTAGTATAGGAGCACTGTGTTTGACTTCTCTGGATGTTTCCCAGGCGAGTTATTGACAAGTAAATCCTAGACGCTCGATCTTGGTTATTTTCGCTTTCGCGGCTGGCAGTAAAAGAACCATGTTTCTGTGAATAACTCCTGAACCGTAAGTCCTAGACGCTCGCTCTTGGCTGCATTCGATTCAGCTCGTGGCAGCCAGTCTAAAAAACACTATCTTGGACTTCTCTGCATGTTTCCCAGGCGAGCAATTAGCAGCATGTTCAGAACCATGTTTCTGTGAATAACTCCTGAACCGTAAGTCCTAGACGCTCGCTCTTGGCTGCATTCGATTCAGCTCGTGGCAGCCAGTCTAAAAAACACTATCTTGGACTTCTCTGCATGTTTCCCAGGCGAGCAATTGGCAGCATGTTCAGAACCATGTTTCTGTGAATAACTCCTGAACCGTAAGTCCTAGACGCTCGCTCTTGGCTGCATTCGATTCAGCTCGTGGCAGCCAGTCTAAAAAACACTATCTTGGACTTCTCTGCATGTTTCCCAGGCGAGCAATTGGCAGCATGTTCAGAACCATGTTTCTGTGAATAACTCCTGAACCGTAAGTCCTAGACGCTCGCTCTTGGCTGCATTCGATTCAGCTCGTGGCAGCCAGTCTAAAAAACACTATCTTGGACTTCTCTGCATGTTCCTAAGGCAAATGTTTCTAAAGCTAATTCTTGAACCGTAAGTCCTAGACGCTCGATCTTGGCGGCATTCGTCTCAGCGCCAGGCAATTAGTATAGGAGCACTGTGTTTGACTTCTCTGGATGTTTCCCAGGCGAGTTATTGACAAGTAAATCCTAGACGCTCGATCTTGGTTATTTTCGCTTTCGCGGCTGGCAGTAAAAGAACCATGTTTCTGTGAATAACTCCTGAACCGTAAGTCCTAGACGCTCGCTCTTGGCTGCATTCGATTCAGCTCGTGGCAGCCAGTCTAAAAAACACTATCTTGGACTTCTCTGCATGTTTCCCAGGCGAGCAATTGGCAGCATGTTCAGAACCATGTTTCTGTGAATAACTCCTGAACCGTAAGTCCTAGACGCTCGCTCTTGGCTGCATTCGATTCAGCTCGTGGCAGCCAGTCTAAAAAACACTATCTTGGACTTCTCTGCATGTTCCTAAGGCAAATGTTTCTAAAGCTAATTCTTGAACCGTAAGTCCTAGACGCTCGATCTTGGCGGCATTCGTCTCAGCGCCAGGCAATTAGTATAGGAGCACTGTGTTTGACTTCTCTGGATGTTTCCCAGGCGAGTTATTGACAAGTAAATCCTAGACGCTCGATCTTGGTTATTTTCGCTTTCGCGGCTGGCAGTAAAAGAACCATGTTTCTGTGAATAACTCCTGAACCGTAAGTCCTAGACGCTCGCTCTTGGCTGCATTCGATTCAGCTCGTGGCAGCCAGTCTAAAAAACACTATCTTGGACTTCTCTGCTTGTTTCCCAGGCGAGCAATTGGCAGCATGTTCAGAACCATGTTTCTGTGAATAACTCCTGAACCGTAAGTCCTAGACGCTCGCTCTTGGCTGCATTCGATTCAGCTCGTGGCAGCCAGTCTAAAAAACACTATCTTGGACTTCTCTGCATGTTTCCCAGGCGAGCAATTGGCAGCATGTTCAGAACCATGTTTCTGTGAATAACTCCTGAACCGTAAGTCCTAGACGCTCGCTCTTGGCTGCATTCGATTCAGCTCGTGGCAGCCAGTCTAAAAAACACTATCTTGGACTTCTCTGCATGTTTCCCAGGCGAGCAATTGGCAGCATGTTCAGAACCATGTTTCTGTGAATAACTCCTGAACCGTAAGTCCTAGACGCTCGCTCTTGGCTGCATTCGATTCAGCTCGTGGCAGCCAGTCTAAAAAACACTATCTTGGACTTCTCTGCATGTTCCTAAGGCAAATGTTTCTAAAGCTAATTCTTGAACCGTAAGTCCTAGACGCTCGATCTTGGCGGCATTCGTCTCAGCGCCACGCAATTAGTATAGGAGCACTGTGTTTGACTTCTCTGGATGTTTCCCAGGCGAGTTATTGACAAGTAAATCCTAGACGCTCGATCTTGGTTATTTTCGCTTTCGCGGCTGGCAGTAAAAGAACCATGTTTCTGTGAATAACTCCTGAACCGTAAGTCCTAGACGCTCGCTCTTGGCTGCATTCGATTCAGCTCGTGGCAGCCAGTCTAAAAAACACTATCTCGGACTTCTCTGCATGTTTCCCAGGCGAGCAATTGGCAGCATGTTCAGAACCATATTTCTGTGAATAACTCCTGAACCGTAAGTCCTAGACGCTCGCTCTTGGCTGCATTCGATTCAGCTCGTGGCAGCCAGTCTAAAAAACACTATCTTGGACTTCTCTGCATGTTTCCCAGGCGAGAAATTGGCAGCATGTTCAGAACCATGTTTCTGTGAATAACTCCTGAACCGTAAGTCCTAGACGCTCGCTCTTGGCTGCATTCGATTCAGCTCGTGGCAGCCAGTCTAAAAAACACTATCTTGGACTTCTCTGCATGTTTCCCAGGCGAGCAATTGGCAGCATGTTCAGAACCATGTTTCTGTGAATAACTCCTGAACCGTAAGTCCTAGACGCTCGCTCTTGGCTGCATTCGATTCAGCTCGTGGCAGCCAGTCTAAAAAACTCTATCTTGGACTTCTCTGCATGTTTCCCAGGCGAGCAATTGGCAGCATGTTCAGAACCATGTTTCTGTGAATAACTCCTGAACCGTAAGTCCTAGACGCTCGCTCTTGGCTGCATTCGATTCAGCTCGTGGCAGCCAGTCTAAAAAACACTATCTTGGACTTCTCTGCATGTTCCTAAGGCAAATGTTTCTAAAGCTAATTCTTGAACCGTAAGTCCTAGACGCTCGATCTTGGCGGCATTCGTCTCAGCGCCACGCAATTAGTATAGGAGCACTGTGTTTGACTTCTCTGGATGTTTCCCAGGCGAGTTATTGACAAGTAAATCCTAGACGCTCGATCTTGGTTATTTTCGCTTTCGCGGCTGGCAGTAAAAGAACCATGTTTCTGTGAATAACTCCTGAACCGTAAGTCCTAGACGCTCGCTCTTGGCTGCATTCGATTCAGCTCGTGGCAGCCAGTCTAAAAAACACTATCTTGGACTTCTCTGCATGTTTCCCAGGCGAGAAATTGGCAGCATGTTCAGAACCATGTTTCTGTGAATAACTCCTGAACCGTAAGTCCTAGACGCTCGCTCTTGGCTGCATTCGATTCAGCTCGTGGCAGCCAGTCTAAAAAACACTATCTCGGACTTCTCTGCATGTTTCCCAGGCGAGCAATTGGCAGCATGTTCAGAACCATATTTCTGTGAATAACTCCTGAACCGTAAGTCCTAGACGCTCGCTCTTGGCTGCATTCGATTCAGCTCGTGGCAGCCAGTCTAAAAAACACTATCTTGGACTTCTCTGCATGTTTCCCAGGCGAGAAATTGGCAGCATGTTCAGAACCATGTTTCTGTGAATAACTCCTGAACCGTAAGTCCTAGACGCTCGATCTTGGCGGCATTCGTCTCAGCGCCTGGCAATTAGTATAGGAGCACTGTGTTTGACTTCTCTGGATGTTTCCCAGGCGAGTTATTGACAAGTAAATCCTAGACGCTCGATCTTGGTTATTTTCGCTTTCGCGGCTGGCAGTAAAAGAACCATGTTTCTGTGAATAACTCCTGAACCGTAAGTCCTAGACGCTCGCTCTTGGCTGCATTCGATTCAGCTCGTGGCAGCCAGTCTAAAAAACACTATCTTGGACTTCTCTGCATGTTTCCCAGGCGAGCAATTGGCAGCATGTTCAGAACCATGTTTCTGTTTATAACTCCTGAACCGTAAGTCCTAGACGCTCGCTCTTGGCTGCATTCGATTCAGCTCGTGGCAGCCAGTCTAAAAAACACTATCTTGGACTTCTCTGCATGTTTCCCAGGCGAGAAATTGGCAGCATGTTCAGAACCATGTTTCTGTGAATAACTCCTGAACCGTAAGTCCTAGACGCTCGCTCTTGGCTGCATTCGATTCAGCTCGTGGCAGCCAGTCTAAAAAACACTATCTTGGACTTCTCTGCATGTTTCCCAGACGAGAAATTGGCAGCATGTTCAGAACCATGTTTCTGTGAATAACTCCTGAACCGTAAGTCCTAGACGCTCGATCTTGGCGGCATTCGTCTCAGCGCCTGGCAATTAGTATAGGAGCACTGTGTTTGACTTCTCTGGATGTTTCCCAGGCGAGTTATTGACAAGTAAATCCTAGACGCTCGATCTTGGTTATTTTCGCTTTCGCGGCTGGCAGTAAAAAAACCATGTTTCTGTGAATAACTCCTGAACCGTAAGTCCTAGACGCTCGCTCTTGGCTGCATTCGATTCAGCTCGTGGCAGCCAGTCTAAAAAACACTATCTTGGACTTCTCTGCATGTTTCCCAGGCGAGCAATTGGCAGCATGTTCAGAACCATGTTTCTGTGAATAACTCCTGAACCGTAAGTCCTAGACGCTCGCTCTTGGCTGCATTCGATTCAGCTCGTGGCAGCCAGTCTAAAAAACACTATCTTGGACTTCTCTGCATGTTTCCCAGGCGAGCAATTGGCAGCATGTTCAGAACCATGTTTCTGTGAATAACTCCTGAACCGTAAGTCCTAGACGCTCGCTCTTGGCTGCATTCGATTCAGCTCGTGGCAGCCAGTCTAAAAAACACTATCTTGGACTTCTCTGCATGTTTCCCAGGCGAGCAATTGGCAGCATGTTCAGAACCATGTTTCTGTGAATAACTCCTGAACCGTAAGTCCTAGACGCTCGCTCTTGGCTGCATTCGATTCAGCTCGTGGCAGCCAGTCTAAAAAACACTATCTTGGACTTCTCTGCATGTTTCCCAGGCGAGCAATTGGCAGCATGTTCAGAACCATGTTTCTGTGAATAACTCCTGAACCGTAAGTCCTAGACGCTCGCTCTTGGCTGCATTCGATTCAGCTCATGGCAGCCAGTCTAAAAAACACTATCTTGGACTTCTCTGCATGTTCCTAAGGCAAATGTTTCTAAAGCTAATTCTTGAACCGTAAGTCCTAGACGCTCGATCTTGGCGGCATTCGTCTCAGCGCCAGGCAATTAGTATAGGAGCACTGTGTTTGACTTCTCTGGATGTTTCCCAGGCGAGTTATTGACAAGTAAATCCTAGACGCTCGATCTTGGTTATTTTCGCTTTCGCGGCTGGCAGTAAAAGAACCATGTTTCTGTGAATAACTCCTGAACCGTAAGTCCTAGACGCTCGCTCTTGGCTGCATTCGATTCAGCTCGTGGCAGCCAGTCTAAAAAACACTATCTTGGACTTCTCTGCATGTTTCCCAGGCGAGCAATTGGCAGCATGTTCAGAACCATGTTTCTGTGAATAACTCCTGAACCGTAAGTCCTAGACGCTCGCTCTTGGCTGCATTCGATTCAGCTCGTGGCAGCCAGTCTAAAAAACACTATCTTGGACTTCTCTGCATGTTCCTAAGGCAAATGTTTCTAAAGCTAATTCTTGAACCGTAAGTCCTAGACGCTCGATCTTGGCGGCATTCGTCTCAGCGCCACGCAATTAGTATAGGAGCACTGTGTTTGACTTCTCTGGATGTTTCCCAGGCGAGTTATTGACAAGTAAATCCTAGACGCTCGATCTTGGTTATTTTCGCTTTCGCGGCTGGCAGTAAAAGAACCATGTTTCTGTGAATAACTCCTGAACCGTAAGTCCTAGACGCTCGCTCTTGGCTGCATTCGATTCAGCTCGTGGCAGCCAGTCTAAAAAACACTATCTTGGACTTCTCTGCTTGTTTCCCAGGCGAGCAATTGGCAGCATGTTCAGAACCATGTTTCTGTGAATAACTCCTGAACCGTAAGTCCTAGACGCTCGCTCTTGGCTGCATTCAATTCAGCTCGTGGCAGCCAGTCTAAAAAACACTATCTTGGACTTCTCTGCATGTTTCCCAGGCGAGCAATTGGCAGCATGTTCAGAACCATGTTTCTGTGAATAACTCCTGAACCGTAAGTCCTAGACGCTCGCTCTTGGCTGCATTCGATTCAGCTCGTGGCAGCCAGTCTAAAAAACTCTATCTTGGACTTCTCTGCATGTTTCCCAGGCGAGCAATTGGCAGCATGTTCAGAACCATGTTTCTGTGAATAACTCCTGAACCGTAAGTCCTAGACGCTCGCTCTTGGCTGCATTCGATTCAGCTCGTGGCAGCCAGTCTAAAAAACACTATCTTGGACTTCTCTGCATGTTTCCCAGGCGAGCAATTGGCAGCATGTTCAGAACCATGTTTCTGTGAATAACTCCTGAACCGTAAGTCCTAGACGCTCGCTCTTGGCTGCATTCGATTCAGCTCGTGGCAGCCAGTCTAAAAAACACTATCTTGGACTTCTCTGCATGTTTCCCAGGCGAGCAATTGGCAGCATGTTCAGAACCATGTTTCTGTGAATAACTCCTGAACCGTAAGTCCTAGACGCTCGCTCTTGGCTGCATTCGATTCAGCTCGTGGCAGCCAGTCTAAAAAACACTATCTTGGACTTCTCTGCATGTTCCTAAGGCAAATGTTTCTAAAGCTAATTCTTGAACCGTAAGTCCTAGACGCTCGATCTTGGCGGCATTCGTCTCAGCGCCACGCAATTAGTATAGGAGCACTGTGTTTGACTTCTCTGGATGTTTCCCAGGCGAGTTATTGACAAGTAAATCCTAGACGCTCGATCTTGGTTATTTTCGCTTTCGCGGCTGGCAGTAAAAGAACCATGTTTCTGTGAATAACTCCTGAACCGTAAGTCCTAGACGCTCGCTCTTGGCTGCATTCGATTCAGCTCGTGGCAGCCAGTCTAAAAAACACTATCTTGGACTTCTCTGCATGTTTCCCAGGCGAGAAATTGGCAGCATGTTCAGAACCATGTTTCTGTGAATAACTCCTGAACCGTAAGTCCTAGACGCTCGCTCTTGGCTGCATTCGATTCAGCTCGTGGCAGCCAGTCTAAAAAACACTATCTTGGACTTCTCTGCTTGTTTCCCAGGCGAGCAATTGGCAGCATGTTCAGAACCATGTTTCTGTGAATAACTCCTGAACCGTAAGTCCTAGACGCTCGCTCTTGGCTGCATTCGATTCAGCTCGTGGCAGCCAGTCTAAAAAACACTATCTTGGACTTCTCTGCATGTTTCCCAGGCGAGCAATTGGCAGCATGTTCAGAACCATGTTTCTGTGAATAACTCCTGAACCGTAAGTCCTAGACGCTCGCTCTTGGCTGCATTCGATTCAGCTCGTGGCAGCCAGTCTAAAAAACACTATCTTGGACTTCTCTGCATGTTTCCCAGGCGAGCAATTGGCAGCATGTTCAGAACCATGTTTCTGTGAATAACTCCTGAACCGTAAGTCCTAGACGCTCGCTCTTGGCTGCATTCGATTCAGCTCGTGGCAGCCAGTCTAAAAAACACTATCTTGGACTTCTCTGCATGTTCCTAAGGCAAATGTTTCTAAAGCTAATTCTTGAACCGTAAGTCCTAGACGCTCGATCTTGGCGGCATTCGTCTCAGCGCCACGCAATTAGTATAGGAGCACTGTGTTTGACTTCTCTGGATGTTTCCCAGGCGAGTTATTGACAAGTAAATCCTAGACGCTCGATCTTGGTTATTTTCGCTTTCGCGGCTGGCAGTAAAAGAACCATGTTTCTGTGAATAACTCCTGAACCGTAAGTCCTAGACGCTCGCTCTTGGCTGCATTCGATTCAGCTCGTGGCAGCCAGTCTAAAAAACACTATCTTGGACTTCTCTGCATGTTTCCCAGGCGAGAAATTGGCAGCATGTTCAGAACCATGTTTCTGTGAATAACTCCTGAACCGTAAGTCCTAGACGCTCGCTCTTGGCTGCATTCGATTCAGCTCGTGGCAGCCAGTCTAAAAAACACTATCTCGGACTTCTCTGCATGTTTCCCAGGCGAGCAATTGGCAGCATGTTCAGAACCATATTTCTGTGAATAACTCCTGAACCGTAAGTCCTAGACGCTCGCTCTTGGCTGCATTCGATTCAGCTCGTGGCAGCCAGTCTAAAAAACACTATCTTGGACTTCTCTGCATGTTTCCCAGGCGAGAAATTGGCAGCATGTTCAGAACCATGTTTCTGTGAATAACTCCTGAACCGTAAGTCCTAGACGCTCGCTCTTGGCTGCATTCGATTCAGCTCGTGGCAGCCTGTCTAAAAAACACTATCTTGGACTTCTCTGCATGTTTCCCAGGCGAGCAATTGGCAGCATGTTCAGAACCATGTTTCTGTGAATAACTCCTGAACCGTAAGTCCTAGACGCTCGCTCTTGGCTGCATTCGATTCAGCTCGTGGCAGCCAGTCTAAAAAACACTATCTTGGACTTCTCTGCATGTTCCTAAGGCAAATGTTTCTAAAGCTAATTCTTGAACCGTAAGTCCTAGACGCTCGATCTTGGCGGCATTCGTCTCAGCGCCACGCAATTAGTATAGGAGCACTGTGTTTGACTTCTCTGGATGTTTCCCAGGCGAGTTATTGACAAGTAAATCCTAGACGCTCGATCTTGGTTATTTTCGCTTTCGCGGCTGGCAGTAAAAGAACCATGTTTCTGTGAATAACTCCTGAACCGTAAGTCCTAGACGCTCGCTCTTGGCTGCATTCGATTCAGCTCGTGGCAGCCAGTCTAAAAAACACTATCTTGGACTTCTCTGCATGTTTCCCAGGCGAGAAATTGGCAGCATGTTCAGAACCATGTTTCTGTGAATAACTCCTGAACCGTAAGTCCTAGACGCTCGCTCTTGGCTGCATTCGATTCAGCTCGTGGCAGCCAGTCTAAAAAACACTATCTCGGACTTCTCTGCATGTTTCCCAGGCGAGCAATTGGCAGCATGTTCAGAACCATATTTCTGTGAATAACTCCTGAACCGTAAGTCCTAGACGCTCGCTCTTGGCTGCATTCGATTCAGCTCGTGGCAGCCAGTCTAAAAAACACTATCTTGGACTTCTCTGCATGTTTCCCAGGCGAGAAATTGGCAGCATGTTCAGAACCATGTTTCTGTGAATAACTCCTGAACCGTAAGTCCTAGACGCTCGATCTTGGCGGCATTCGTCTCAGCGCCTGGCAATTAGTATAGGAGCACTGTGTTTGACTTCTCTGGATGTTTCCCAGGCGAGTTATTGACAAGTAAATCCTAGACGCTCGATCTTGGTTATTTTCGCTTTCGCGGCTGGCAGTAAAAGAACCATGTTTCTGTGAATAACTCCTGAACCGTAAGTCCTAGACGCTCGCTCTTGGCTGCATTCGATTCAGCTCGTGGCAGCCAGTCTAAAAAACACTATCTTGGACTTATCTGCATGTTTCCCAGGCGAGCAATTGGCAGCATGTTCAGAACCATGTTTCTGTGAATAACTCCTGAACCGTAAGTCCTAGACGCTCGCTCTTGGCTGCATTCGATTCAGCTCGTGGCAGCCAGTCTAAAAAACTCTATCTTGGACTTCTCTGCATGTTTTCCCAGGCGAGCAATTGGCAGCATGTTCAGAACCATGTTTCTGTGAATAACTCCTGAACCGTAAGTCCTAGACGCTCGCTCTTGGCTGCATTCGATTCAGCTCGTGGCAGCCAGTCTAAAAAACACTATCTTGGACTTCTCTGCATGTTC
>NW_027462762.1:0-29175 GCF_050947455.1 Rhinoderma darwinii
CGCTCGCTCTTGGCTGCATTCGTTTCAGCTCGTGGCAGCCAGTCTAAAAAACACTATCTTGGACTTCTCTGGATGTTTCCCAGGCGAGCTATTGGCAGCATGTTCAGAACCACTGTTTCTGAGGCTAATTCTTGAACCGTAAGTCATAGACGCTCGATCTTGGCGGCATTCGTCTCAGCGCCTGGCAATTAGTATAGAAGCACTGTTTCCCACTGTTTCTGAGGCTAATTCTTGAACCGTAAGTCATAGACGCTCGATCTTGGCGGCATTCGTCTCAGCGCCTGGCAATTAGTATAGAAGCACTGTTTCCCACTGTTTCTGAGGCTAATTCTTGAACCGTAAGTCATAGACGCTAGATCGTGGCGGCATTCGTCTCAGCGCCTGGCAATTAGTTTAGAAGCACTGTCTTTGACTTCTCTGGATGTTTCCCAGGCGAGCTATTGACAAGTAAATCCTAGACGCTCGATCTTGGTTATTTTCGCTTTCGCGGCTGGCAGCAAAGTTCAGAACCATGTTTCTGTGAATAACTTTTGAACCGTAAGTCACAGACGCTCGCTCTTGGCTGCATTCGTTTCAGCTCGTGGCAGCCAGTCTAAAAAACACAATCTTGGACTTCTCTGGATGTTTCCCAGGCGAGCTATTGGCAGCATGTTCAGAACCACTGTTTCTGAGGCTAATTCTTGAAACGTAAGTCATAGACGCTCGATCTTGGCGGCATTCGTCTCAGCGCCTGGCAATTAGTATAGAAGCACTGTTTCCCACTGTTTCTGAGGCTAATTCTTGAACCGTAAGTCATAGACGCTCGATCTTGGCGGCATTCGTCTCAGCGCCTGGCAATTAGTATAGAAGCACTGTTTCCCACTGTTTCTGAGGCTAATTCTTGAACCGTAAGTCATAGACGCTAGATCGTGGCGGCATTCGTCTCAGCGCCTGGCAATTAGTATAGAAGCACTGTCTTTGACTTCTCTGGATGTTTCCCAGGCGAGCTATTGACAAGTAAATCCTAGACGCTCGATCTTGGTTATTTTCGCTTTCGCGGCTGGCAGCAAAGTTCAGAACCATGTTTCTGTGAATAACTTTTGAACCGTAAGTCACAGACGCTCGCTCTTGGCTGCATTCGTTTCAGCTCGTGGCAGCCAGTCTAAAAAACACAATCTTGGACTTCTCTGGATGTTTCCCAGGCGAGCTATTGGCAGCATGTTCAGAACCACTGTTTCTGAGGCTAATTCTTGAAACGTAAGTCATAGACGCTCGATCTTGGCGGCATTCGTCTCAGCGCCTGGCAATTAGTATAGAAGCACTGTTTCCCACTGTTTCTGAGGCTAATTCTTGAACCGTAAGTCATAGACGCTAGATCTTGGCGGCATTCGTCTCAGCGCCTGGCAATTAGTATAGAAGCACTGTCTTTGACTTCTCTGGATGTTTCCCAGGCGAGCTATTGACAAGTAAATCCTAGACGCTCGATCTTGGTTATTTTCGCTTTCGCGGCTGGCAGCAAAGTTCAGAACCATGTTTCTGTGAATAACTTTTGAACCGTAAGTCACAGACGCTCGCTCTTGGCTGCATTCGTTTCAGCTCGTGGCAGCCAGTCTAAAAAACACTATCTTGGACTTCTCTGGATGTTTCCCAGGCGAGCTATTGGCAGCATGTTCAGAACCACTGTTTCTGAGGCTAATTCTTGAACCGTGTCATAGACGCTCGATCTTGGCGGCATTCGTCTCAGCGCCTGGCAATTAGTATAGAAGCACTGTTTCCCACTGTTTCTGAGGCTAATTCTTGAACCGTAAGTCATAGACGCTAGATCTTGGCGGCATTCGTCTCAGCGCCTGGCAATTAGTATAGAAGCACTGTCTTTGACTTCTCTGGATGTTTCCCAGGCGAGCTATTGGCAGCATGTTCAGAACCACTGTTTCTGAGGCTAATTCTTGAAACGTAAGTCATAGACGCTCGATCTTGGCGGCATTCGTCTCAGCGCCTGGCAATTAGTATAGAAGCACTGTTTCCCACTGTTTCTGAGGCTAATTCTTGAACCGTAAGTCATAGACGCTAGATCTTGGCGGCATTCGTCTCAGCGCCTGGCAATTAGTATAGAAGCACTGTCTTTGACTTCTCTGGATGTTTCCCAGGCGAGCTATTGACAAGTAAATCCTAGACGCTCGATCTTGGTTATTTTCGCTTTCGCGGCTGGCAGCAAAGTTCAGAACCATGTTTCTGTGAATAACTTTTGAACCGTAAGTCACAGACGCTCGCTCTTGGCTGCATTCGTTTCAGCTCGTGGCAGCCAGTCTAAAAAACACTATCTTGGACTTCTCTGGATGTTTCCCAGGCGAGCTATTGGCAGCATGTTCAGAACCACTGTTTCTGAGGCTAATTCTTGAACCGTAAGTCATAGACGCTCGATCTTGGCGGCATTCGTCTCAGCGCCTGGCAATTAGTATAGAAGCACTGTTTCCCACTGTTTCTGAGGCTAATTCTTGAACCGTAAGTCATAGACGCTAGATCTTGGCGGCATTCGTCTCAGCGCCTGGCAATTAGTATAGAAGCACTGTCTTTGACTTCTCTGGATGTTTCCCAGGCGAGCTATTGACAAGTAAATCCTAGACGCTCGATCTTGGTTATTTTCGCTTTCGCGGCTGGCAGCAAAGTTCAGAACCATGTTTCTGTGAATAACTTTTGAACCGTAAGTCACAGACGCTCGCTCTTGGCTGCATTCGTTTCAGCTCGTGGCAGCCAGTCTAAAAAACACTATCTTGGACTTCTCTGGATGTTTCCCAGGCGAGCTATTGGCAGCATGTTCAGAACCACTGTTTCTGAGGCTAATTCTTGAACCGTGTCATAGACGCTCGATCTTGGCGGCATTCGTCTCAGCGCCTGGCAATTAGTATAGAAGCACTGTTTCCCACTGTTTCTGAGGCTAATTCTTGAACCGTAAGTCATAGACGCTAGATCTTGGCGGCATTCGTCTCAGCGCCTGGCAATTAGTATAGAAGCACTGTCTTTGACTTCTCTGGATGTTTCCCAGGCGAGCTATTGACAAGTAAATCCTAGACGCTCGATCTTGGTTATTTTCGCTTTCGCGGCTGGCAGCAAAGTTCAGAACCATGTTTCTGTGAATAACTTTTGAACCGTAAGTCACAGACGCTCGCTCTTGGCTGCATTCGTTTCAGCTCGTGGCAGCCAGTCTAAAAAACACTATCTTGGACTTCTCTGGATGTTTCCCAGGCGAGCTATTGGCAGCATGTTCAGAACCACTGTTTCTGAGGCTAATTCTTGAACCGTAAGTCATAGACGCTCGATCTTGGCGGCATTCGTCTCAGCGCCTGGCAATTAGTATAGAAGCACTGTTTCCCACTGTTTCTGAGGCTAATTCTTGAACCGTAAGTCATAGACGCTAGATCTTGGCGGCATTCGTCTCAGCGCCTGGCAATTAGTATAGAAGCACTGTCTTTGACTTCTCTGGATGTTTCCCAGGCGAGCTATTGACAAGTAAATCCTAGACGCTCGATCTTGGTTATTTTCGCTTTCGCGGCTGGCAGCAAAGTTCAGAACCATGTTTCTGTGAATAACTTTTGAACCGTAAGTCACAGACGCTCGCTCTTGGCTGCATTCGTTTCAGCTCGTGGCAGCCAGTCTAAAAAACACTATCTTGGACTTCTCTGGATGTTTCCCAGGCGAGCTATTGGCAGCATGTTCAGAACCACTGTTTCTGAGGCTAATTCTTGAACCGTAAGTCATAGACGCTCGATCTTGGCGGCATTCGTCTCAGCGCCTGGCAATTAGTATAGAAGCACTGTTTCCCACTGTTTCTGAGGCTAATTCTTGAACCGTAAGTCATAGACGCTAGATCTTGGCGGCATTCGTCTCAGCGCCTGGCAATTAGTATAGAAGCACTGTTTCCCACTGTTTCTGAGGCTAATTCTTGAACCGTAAGTCATAGACGCTCGATCTTGGCGGCATTCGTCTCAGCGCCTGGCAATTAGTATAGAAGCACTGTTTCCCACTGTTTCTGAGGCTAATTCTTGAACCGTAAGTCATAGACGCTAGATCGTGGCGGCATTCGTCTCAGCGCCTGGCAATTAGTATAGAAGCACTGTCTTTGACTTCTCTGGATGTTTCCCAGGCGAGCTATTGACAAGTAAATCCTAGACGCTCGATCTTGGTTATTTTCGCTTTCGCGGCTGGCAGCAAAGTTCAGAACCATGTTTCTGTGAATAACTTTTGAACCGTAAGTCACAGACGCTCGCTCTTGGCTGCATTCGTTTCAGCTCGTGGCAGCCAGTCTAAAAAACACAATCTTGGACTTCTCTGGATGTTTCCCAGGCGAGCTATTGGCAGCATGTTCAGAACCACTGTTTCTGAGGCTAATTCTTGAAACGTAAGTCATAGACGCTCGATCTTGGCGGCATTCGTCTCAGCGCCTGGCAATTAGTATAGAAGCACTGTTTCCCACTGTTTCTGAGGCTAATTCTTGAACCGTAAGTCATAGACGCTCGATCTTGGCGGCATTCGTCTCAGCGCCTGGCAATTAGTATAGAAGCACTGTCTTTGACTTCTCTGGATGTTTCCCAGGCGAGCTATTGACAAGTAAATCCTAGACGCTCGATCTTGGTTATTTTCGCTTTCGCGGCTGGCAGCAAAGTTCAGAACCATGTTTCTGTGAATAACTTTTGAACCGTAAGTCACAGACGCTCGCTCTTGGCTGCATTCGTTTCAGCTCGTGGCAGCCAGTCTAAAAAAACACTATCTTGGACTTCTCTGGATGTTTCCCTGGCGAGCTATTGGCAGCATGTTCAGAACCACTGTTTCTGAGGCTAATTCTTGAACCGTGTCATAGACGCTCGATCTTGGCGGCATTCGTCTCAGCGCCTGGCAATTAGTATAGAAGCACTGTTTCCCACTGTTTCTGAGGCTAATTCTTGAACCGTAAGTCATAGACGCTAGATCTTGGCGGCATTCGTCTCAGCGCCTGGCAATTAGTATAGAAGCACTGTCTTTGACTTCTCTGGATGTTTCCCAGGCGAGCTATTGGCAGCATGTTCAGAACCACTGTTTCTGAGGCTAATTCTTGAAACGTAAGTCATAGACGCTCGATCTTGGCGGCATTCGTCTCAGCGCCTGGCAATTAGTATAGAAGCACTGTTTCCCACTGTTTCTGAGGCTAATTCTTGAACCGTAAGTCATAGACGCTAGATCTTGGCGGCATTCGTCTCAGCGCCTGGCAATTAGTATAGAAGCACTGTCTTTGACTTCTCTGGATGTTTCCCAGGCGAGCTATTGACAAGTAAATCCTAGACGCTCGATCTTGGTTATTTTCGCTTTCGCGGCTGGCAGCAAAGTTCAGAACCATGTTTCTGTGAATAACTTTTGAACCGTAAGTCACAGACGCTCGCTCTTGGCTGCATTCGTTTCAGCTCGTGGCAGCCAGTCTAAAAAACACTATCTTGGACTTCTCTGGATGTTTCCCTGGCGAGCTATTGGCAGCATGTTCAGAACCACTGTTTCTGAGGCTAATTCTTGAACCGTGTCATAGACGCTCGATCTTGGCGGCATTCGTCTCAGCGCCTGGCAATTAGTATAGAAGCACTGTTTCCCACTGTTTCTGAGTCTAATTCTTGAACCGTAAGTCATAGACGCTAGATCTTGGCGGCATTCGTCTCAGCGCCTGGCAATTAGTATAGAAGCACTGTCTTTGACTTCTCTGGATGTTTCCCAGGCGAGCTATTGACAAGTAAATCCTAGACGCTCGATCTTGGTTATTTTCGCTTTCGCGGCTGGCAGCAAAGTTCAGAACCATGTTTCTGTGAATAACTTTTGAACCGTAAGTCACAGACGCTCGCTCTTGGCTGCATTCGTTTCAGCTCGTGGCAGCCAGTCTAAAAAACACAATCTTGGACTTCTCTGGATGTTTCCCAGGCGAGCTATTGGCAGCATGTTCAGAACCACTGTTTCTGAGGCTAATTCTTGAAACGTAAGTCATAGACGCTCGATCTTGGCGGCATTCGTCTCAGCGCCTGGCAATTAGTATAGAAGCACTGTTTCCCACTGTTTCTGAGGCTAATTCTTGAACCGTAAGTCATAGACGCTAGATCTTGGCGGCATTCGTCTCAGCGCCTGGCAATTAGTATAGAAGCACTGTCTTTGACTTCTCTGGATGTTTCCCAGGCGAGCTATTGACAAGTAAATCCTAGACGCTCGATCTTGGTTATTTTCGCTTTCGCGGCTGGCAGCAAAGTTCAGAACCATGTTTCTGTGAATAACTTTTGAACCGTAAGTCACAGACGCTCGCTCTTGGCTGCATTCGTTTCAGCTCGTGGCAGCCAGTCTAAAAAACACTATCTTGGACTTCTCTGGATGTTTCCCAGGCGAGCTATTGGCAGCATGTTCAGAACCACTGTTTCTGAGGCTAATTCTTGAACCGTGTCATAGACGCTCGATCTTGGCGGCATTCGTCTCAGCGCCTGGCAATTAGTATAGAAGCACTGTTTCCCACTGTTTCTGAGGCTAATTCTTGAACCGTAAGTCATAGACGCTAGATCTTGGCGGCATTCGTCTCAGCGCCTGGCAATTAGTATAGAAGCACTGTCTTTGACTTCTCTGGATGTTTCCCAGGCGAGCTATTGACAAGTAAATCCTAGACGCTCGATCTTGGTTATTTTCGCTTTCGCGGCTGGCAGCAAAGTTCAGAACCATGTTTCTGTGAATAACTTTTGAACCGTAAGTCACAGACGCTCGCTCTTGGCTGCATTCGTTTCAGCTCGTGGCAGCCAGTCTAAAAAACACTATCTTGGACTTCTCTGGATGTTTCCCAGGCGAGCTATTGGCAGCATGTTCAGAACCACTGTTTCTGAGGCTAATTCTTGAACCGTGTCATAGACGCTCGATCTTGGCGGCATTCGTCTCAGCGCCTGGCAATTAGTATAGAAGCACTGTTTCCCACTGTTTCTGAGGCTAATTCTTGAACCGTAAGTCATAGACGCTAGATCTTGGCGGCATTCGTCTCAGCGCCTGGCAATTAGTATAGAAGCACTGTCTTTGACTTCTCTGGATGTTTCCCAGGCGAGCTATTGACAAGTAAATCCTAGACGCTCGATCTTGGTTATTTTCGCTTTCGCGGCTGGCAGCAAAGTTCAGAACCATGTTTCTGTGAATAACTTTTGAACCGTAAGTCACAGACGCTCGCTCTTGGCTGCATTCGTTTCAGCTCGTGGCAGCCAGTCTAAAAAACACTATCTTGGACTTCTCTGGATGTTTCCCAGGCGAGCTATTGGCAGCATGTTCAGAACCACTGTTTCTGAGGCTAATTCTTGAACCGTAAGTCATAGACGCTCGATCTTGGCGGCATTCGTCTCAGCGCCTGGCAATTAGTATAGAAGCACTGTTTCCCACTGTTTCTGAGGCTAATTCTTGAACCGTAAGTCATAGACGCTAGATCTTGGCGGCATTCGTCTCAGCGCCTGGCAATTAGTATAGAAGCACTGTCTTTGACTTCTCTGGATGTTTCCCAGGCGAGCTATTGACAAGTAAATCCTAGACGCTCGATCTTGGTTATTTTCGCTTTCGCGGCTGGCAGCAAAGTTCAGAACCATGTTTCTGTGAATAACTTTTGAACCGTAAGTCACAGACGCGACGCTCGCTCTTGGCTGCATTCGTTTCAGCTCGTGGCAGCCAGTCTAAAAAACACAATCTTGGACTTCTCTGGATGTTTCCCAGGCGAGCTATTGGCAGCATGTTCAGAACCACTGTTTCTGAGGCTAATTCTTGAAACGTAAGTCATAGACGCTCGATCTTGGCGGCATTCGTCTCAGCGCCTGGCAATTAGTATAGAAGCACTGTTTCCCACTGTTTCTGAGGCTAATTCTTGAACCGTAAGTCATAGACGCTAGATCTTGGCGGCATTCGTCTCAGCGCCTGGCAATTAGTATAGAAGCACTGTCTTTGACTTCTCTGGATGTTTCCCAGGCGAGCTATTGACAAGTAAATCCTAGACGCTCGATCTTGGTTATTTTCGCTTTCGCGGCTGGCAGCAAAGTTCAGAACCATGTTTCTGTGAATAACTTTTGAACCGTAAGTCACAGACGCTCGCTCTTGGCTGCATTCGTTTCAGCTCGTGGCAGCCAGTCTAAAAAACACTATCTTGGACTTCTCTGGATGTTTCCCAGGCGAGCTATTGGCAGCATGTTCAGAACCACTGTTTCTGAGGCTAATTCTTGAACCGTAAGTCATAGACGCTCGATCTTGGCGGCATTCGTCTCAGCGCCTGGCAATTAGTATAGAAGCACTGTTTCCCACTGTTTCTGAGGCTAATTCTTGAACCGTAAGTCATAGACGCTAGATCTTGGCGGCATTCGTCTCAGCGCCTGGCAATTAGTATAGAAGCACGGTCTTTGACTTCTCTGGATGTTTCCCAGGCGAGCTATTGACAAGTAAATCCTAGACGCTCGATTTTGGTTATTTTCGCTTTCGCGGCTGGCAGCAAAGTTCAGAACCATGTTTCTGTGAATAACTCTTGAACCGTAAGTCACAGACGCTCGCTCTTGGCTGCATTCGTTTCAGCTCGTGGCAGCCAGTCTAAAAAACACAATCTTGGACCTCTCTGGATGTTTCCCAGGCGAGCTATTGGCAGCATGTTCAGAGGCTAATTCTTGAACCGTAAGTCATAGACGCTCGATCTTGGCGGCATTCGTCTCAGCGCCTGGCAATTAGTATAGAAGCACTGTTTCCCACTGTTTCTGAGGCTAATTCTTGAACCGTAAGTCATAGACGCTAGATCTTGGCGGCATTCGTCTCAGCGCCTGGCAATTAGTATAGAAGCACTGTCTTTGACTTCTCTGGATGTTTCCCAGGCGAGCTATTGACAAGTAAATCCTAGACGCTCGATCTTGGTTATTTTCGCTTTCGCGGCTGGCAGCAAAGTTCAGAACCATGTTTCTGTGAATAACTTTTGAACCGTAAGTCACAGACGCTCGCTCTTGGCTGCATTCGTTTCAGCTCGTGGCAGCCAGTCTAAAAAACACTATCTTGGACTTCTCTGGATGTTTCCCAGGCGAGCTATTGGCAGCATGTTCAGAACCACTGTTTCTGAGGCTAATTCTTGAACCGTGTCATAGACGCTCGATCTTGGCGGCATTCGTCTCAGCGCCTGGCAATTAGTATAGAAGCACTGTTTCCCACTGTTTCTGAGGCTAATTCTTGAACCGTAAGTCATAGACGCTAGATCTTGGCGGCATTCGTCTCAGCGCCTGGCAATTAGTATAGAAGCACGGTCTTTGACTTCTCTGGATGTTTCCCAGGCGAGTTATTGACAAGTAAATCCTAGACGCTCGATCTTGGTTATTTTCGCTTTCGCGGCTGGTAGCAAAGTTCAGAACCATGTTTCTGTGAATAACTCTTGAACCGTAAGTCACAGACGCTCGCTCTTGGCTGCATTCGTTTCAGCTCGTGGCAGCTAGTCTAAAAAACACAATCTTGGACCTCTCTGGATGTTTCCCAGGCGAGCTATTGGCAGCATGTTCAGAGGCTAATTCTTGAACCGTAAGTCATAGACGCTCGATCTTGGCGGCATTCGTCTCAGCGCCTGGCAATTAGTATAGAAGCACTGTTTCCCACTGTTTCTGAGGCTAATTCTTGAACCGTAAGTCATAGACGCTCGATCTTGGCGGCATTCGTCTCAGCGCCTGGCAATTAGTATAGAAGCACTGTTTCCCACTGTTTCTGAGGCTAATTCTTGAACCGTAAGTCATAGACGCTAGATCGTGGCGGCATTCGTCTCAGCGCCTGGCAATTAGTATAGAAGCACTGTCTTTGACTTCTCTGGATGTTTCCCAGGCGAGCTATTGACAAGTAAATCCTAGACGCTCGATCTTGGTTATTTTCGCTTTCGCGGCTGGCAGCAAAGTTCAGAACCATGTTTCTGTGAATAACTTTTGAACCGTAAGTCACAGACGCTCGCTCTTGGCTGCATTCGTTTCAGCTCGTGGCAGCCAGTCTAAAAAACACAATCTTGGACTTCTCTGGATGTTTCCCAGGCGAGCTATTGGCAGCATGTTCAGAACCACTGTTTCTGAGGCTAATTCTTGAAACGTAAGTCATAGACGCTCGATCTTGGCGGCATTCGTCTCAGCGCCTGGCAATTAGTATAGAAGCACTGTTTCCCACTGTTTCTGAGGCTAATTCTTGAACCGTAAGTCATAGACGCTCGATCTTGGCGGCATTCGTCTCAGCGCCTGGCAATTAGTATAGAAGCACTGTCTTTGACTTCTCTGGATGTTTCCCAGGCGAGCTATTGACAAGTAAATCCTAGACGCTCGATCTTGGTTATTTTCGCTTTCGCGGCTGGCAGCAAAGTTCAGAACCATGTTTCTGTGAATAACTTTTGAACCGTAAGTCACAGACGCTCGCTCTTGGCTGCATTCGTTTCAGCTCGTGGCAGCCAGTCTAAAAAAACACTATCTTGGACTTCTCTGGATGTTTCCCTGGCGAGCTATTGGCAGCATGTTCAGAACCACTGTTTCTGAGGCTAATTCTTGAACCGTGTCATAGACGCTCGATCTTGGCGGCATTCGTCTCAGCGCCTGGCAATTAGTATAGAAGCACTGTTTCCCACTGTTTCTGAGGCTAATTCTTGAACCGTAAGTCATAGACGCTAGATCTTGGCGGCATTCGTCTCAGCGCCTGGCAATTAGTATAGAAGCACTGTCTTTGACTTCTCTGGATGTTTCCCAGGCGAGCTATTGGCAGCATGTTCAGAACCACTGTTTCTGAGGCTAATTCTTGAAACGTAAGTCATAGACGCTCGATCTTGGCGGCATTCGTCTCAGCGCCTGGCAATTAGTATAGAAGCACTGTTTCCCACTGTTTCTGAGGCTAATTCTTGAACCGTAAGTCATAGACGCTAGATCTTGGCGGCATTCGTCTCAGCGCCTGGCAATTAGTATAGAAGCACTGTCTTTGACTTCTCTGGATGTTTCCCAGGCGAGCTATTGACAAGTAAATCCTAGACGCTCGATCTTGGTTATTTTCGCTTTCGCGGCTGGCAGCAAAGTTCAGAACCATGTTTCTGTGAATAACTTTTGAACCGTAAGTCACAGACGCTCGCTCTTGGCTGCATTCGTTTCAGCTCGTGGCAGCCAGTCTAAAAAACACTATCTTGGACTTCTCTGGATGTTTCCCTGGCGAGCTATTGGCAGCATGTTCAGAACCACTGTTTCTGAGGCTAATTCTTGAACCGTGTCATAGACGCTCGATCTTGGCGGCATTCGTCTCAGCGCCTGGCAATTAGTATAGAAGCACTGTTTCCCACTGTTTCTGAGTCTAATTCTTGAACCGTAAGTCATAGACGCTAGATCTTGGCGGCATTCGTCTCAGCGCCTGGCAATTAGTATAGAAGCACTGTCTTTGACTTCTCTGGATGTTTCCCAGGCGAGCTATTGACAAGTAAATCCTAGACGCTCGATCTTGGTTATTTTCGCTTTCGCGGCTGGCAGCAAAGTTCAGAACCATGTTTCTGTGAATAACTTTTGAACCGTAAGTCACAGACGCTCGCTCTTGGCTGCATTCGTTTCAGCTCGTGGCAGCCAGTCTAAAAAACACAATCTTGGACTTCTCTGGATGTTTCCCAGGCGAGCTATTGGCAGCATGTTCAGAACCACTGTTTCTGAGGCTAATTCTTGAAACGTAAGTCATAGACGCTCGATCTTGGCGGCATTCGTCTCAGCGCCTGGCAATTAGTATAGAAGCACTGTTTCCCACTGTTTCTGAGGCTAATTCTTGAACCGTAAGTCATAGACGCTAGATCTTGGCGGCATTCGTCTCAGCGCCTGGCAATTAGTATAGAAGCACTGTCTTTGACTTCTCTGGATGTTTCCCAGGCGAGCTATTGACAAGTAAATCCTAGACGCTCGATCTTGGTTATTTTCGCTTTCGCGGCTGGCAGCAAAGTTCAGAACCATGTTTCTGTGAATAACTTTTGAACCGTAAGTCACAGACGCTCGCTCTTGGCTGCATTCGTTTCAGCTCGTGGCAGCCAGTCTAAAAAACACTATCTTGGACTTCTCTGGATGTTTCCCAGGCGAGCTATTGGCAGCATGTTCAGAACCACTGTTTCTGAGGCTAATTCTTGAACCGTGTCATAGACGCTCGATCTTGGCGGCATTCGTCTCAGCGCCTGGCAATTAGTATAGAAGCACTGTTTCCCACTGTTTCTGAGGCTAATTCTTGAACCGTAAGTCATAGACGCTAGATCTTGGCGGCATTCGTCTCAGCGCCTGGCAATTAGTATAGAAGCACTGTCTTTGACTTCTCTGGATGTTTCCCAGGCGAGCTATTGACAAGTAAATCCTAGACGCTCGATCTTGGTTATTTTCGCTTTCGCGGCTGGCAGCAAAGTTCAGAACCATGTTTCTGTGAATAACTTTTGAACCGTAAGTCACAGACGCTCGCTCTTGGCTGCATTCGTTTCAGCTCGTGGCAGCCAGTCTAAAAAACACTATCTTGGACTTCTCTGGATGTTTCCCAGGCGAGCTATTGGCAGCATGTTCAGAACCACTGTTTCTGAGGCTAATTCTTGAACCGTAAGTCATAGACGCTCGATCTTGGCGGCATTCGTCTCAGCGCCTGGCAATTAGTATAGAAGCACTGTTTCCCACTGTTTCTGAGGCTAATTCTTGAACCGTAAGTCATAGACGCTAGATCTTGGCGGCATTCGTCTCAGCGCCTGGCAATTAGTATAGAAGCACGGTCTTTGACTTCTCTGGATGTTTCCCAGGCGAGCTATTGACAAGTAAATCCTAGACGCTCGATCTTGGTTATTTTCGCTTTCGCGGCTGGCAGCAAAGTTCAGAACCATGTTTCTGTGAATAACTCTTGAACCGTAAGTCACAGACGCTCGCTCTTGGCTGCATTCGTTTCAGCTCGTGGCAGCCAGTCTAAAAAACACTATCTTGGACTTCTCTGGATGTTTCCCAGGCGAGCTATTGGCAGCATGTTCAGAACCACTGTTTCTGAGGCTAATTCTTGAACCGTAAGTCTTAGACGCTCGATCTTGGCGGCATTCGTCTCAGCGCCTGGCAATTAGTATAGAAGCACTGTCTTTGACTTCTCTGGATGTTTCCCAGGCGAGCTATTGACAAGTAAATCCTAGACGCTCGATCTTGGTTATTTTCGCTTTCGCGGCTGGCAGCAAAGTTCAGAACCATGTTTCTGTGAATAACTTTTGAACCGTAAGTCACAGACGCTCGCTCTTGGCTGCATTCGTTTCAGCTCGTGGCAGCCAGTCTAAAAAACACAATCTTGGACTTCTCTGGATGTTTCCCAGGCGAGCTATTGGCAGCATGTTCAGAACCACTGTTTCTGAGGCTAATTCTTGAACCGTGTCATAGACGCTCGATCTTGGCGGCATTCGTCTCAGCGCCTGGCAATTAGTATAGAAGCACTGTTTCCCACTGTTTCTGAGGCTAATTCTTGAACCATAAGTCATAGACGCTAGATCTTGGCGGCATTCGTCTCAGCGCCTGGCAATTAGTATAGAAGCACGGTCTTTGACTTCTCTGGATGTTTCCCAGGCGAGCTATTGACAAGTAAATCCTAGACGCTCGATCTTGGTTATTTTCGCTTTCGCGGCTGGCAGCAAAGTTCAGAACCATGTTTCTGTGAATAACTCTTGAACCGTAAGTCACAGACGCTCGCTCTTGGCTGCATTCGTTTCAGCTCGTGGCAGCCAGTCTAAAAAACACTATCTTGGACTTCTCTGGATGTTTCCCAGGCGAGCTATTGGCAGCATGTTCAGAACCACTGTTTCTGAGGCTAATTCTTGAACCGTAAGTCTTAGACGCTCGATCTTGGCGGCATTCGTCTCAGCGCCTGGCAATTAGTATAGAAGCACTGTCTTTGACTTCTCTGGATGTTTCCCAGGCGAGCTATTGACAAGTAAATCCTAGACGCTCGATCTTGGTTATTTTCGCTTTCGCGGCTGGCAGCAAAGTTCAGAACCATGTTTCTGTGAATAACTTTTGAACCGTAAGTCACAGACGCTCGCTCTTGGCTGCATTCGTTTCAGCTCGTGGCAGCCAGTCTAAAAAACACAATCTTGGACTTCTCTGGATGTTTCCCAGGCGAGCTATTGGCAGCATGTTCAGAACCACTGTTTCTGAGGCTAATTCTTGAACCGTGTCATAGACGCTCGATCTTGGCGGCATTCGTCTCAGCGCCTGGCAATTAGTATAGAAGCACTGTTTCCCACTGTTTCTGAGGCTAATTCTTGAACCATAAGTCATAGACGCTAGATCTTGGCGGCATTCGTCTCAGCGCCTGGCAATTAGTATAGAAGCACTGTCTTTGACTTCTCTGGATGTTTCCCAGGCGAGCTATTGACAAGTAAATCCTAGACGCTCGATCTTGGTTATTTTCGCTTTCGCGGCTGGCAGCAAAGTTCAGAACCATGTTTCTGTGAATAACTTTTGAACCGTAAGTCACAGACGCTCGCTCTTGGCTGCATTCGTTTCAGCTCGTGGCAGCCAGTCTAAAAAAACACTATCTTGGACTTTTCTGGATGTTTCCCTGGCGAGCTATTGGCAGCATGTTCAGAACCACTGTTTCTGAGGCTAATTCTTGAACCGTGTCATAGACGCTCGATCTTGGCGGCATTCGTCTCAGCGCCTGGCAATTAGTATAGAAGCACTGTTTCCCACTGTTTCTGAGGCTAATTCTTGAACCGTAAGTCATAGACGCTAGATCTTGGCGGCATTCGTCTCAGCGCCTGGCAATTAGTATAGAAGCACTGTCTTTGACTTCTCTGGATGTTTCCCAGGCGAGCTATTGGCAGCATGTTCAGAACCACTGTTTCTGAGGCTAATTCTTGAAACGTAAGTCATAGACGCTCGATCTTGGCGGCATTCGTCTCAGCGCCTGGCAATTAGTATAGAAGCACTGTTTCCCACTGTTTCTGAGGCTAATTCTTGAACCGTAAGTCATAGACGCTAGATCTTGGCGGCATTCGTCTCAGCGCCTGGCAATTAGTATAGAAGCACTGTCTTTGACTTCTCTGGATGTTTCCCAGGCGAGCTATTGACAAGTAAATCCTAGACGCTCGATCTTGGTTATTTTCGCTTTCGCGGCTGGCAGCAAAGTTCAGAACCATGTTTCTGTGAATAACTTTTGAACCGTAAGTCACAGACGCTCGCTCTTGGCTGCATTCGTTTCAGCTCGTGGCAGCCAGTCTAAAAAACACTATCTTGGACTTCTCTGGATGTTTCCCTGGCGAGCTATTGGCAGCATGTTCAGAACCACTGTTTCTGAGGCTAATTCTTGAACCGTGTCATAGACGCTCGATCTTGGCGGCATTCGTCTCAGCGCCTGGCAATTAGTATAGAAGCACTGTTTCCCACTGTTTCTGAGTCTAATTCTTGAACCGTAAGTCATAGACGCTAGATCTTGGCGGCATTCGTCTCAGCGCCTGGCAATTAGTATAGAAGCACTGTCTTTGACTTCTCTGGATGTTTCCCAGGCGAGCTATTGACAAGTAAATCCTAGACGCTCGATCTTGGTTATTTTCGCTTTCGCGGCTGGCAGCAAAGTTCAGAACCATGTTTCTGTGAATAACTTTTGAACCGTAAGTCACAGACGCTCGCTCTTGGCTGCATTCGTTTCAGCTCGTGGCAGCCAGTCTAAAAAACACAATCTTGGACTTCTCTGGATGTTTCCCAGGCGAGCTATTGGCAGCATGTTCAGAACCACTGTTTCTGAGGCTAATTCTTGAAACGTAAGTCATAGACGCTCGATCTTGGCGGCATTCGTCTCAGCGCCTGGCAATTAGTATAGAAGCACTGTTTCCCACTGTTTCTGAGGCTAATTCTTGAACCGTAAGTCATAGACGCTAGATCTTGGCGGCATTCGTCTCAGCGCCTGGCAATTAGTATAGAAGCACTGTCTTTGACTTCTCTGGATGTTTCCCAGGCGAGCTATTGACAAGTAAATCCTAGACGCTCGATCTTGGTTATTTTCGCTTTCGCGGCTGGCAGCAAAGTTCAGAACCATGTTTCTGTGAATAACTTTTGAACCGTAAGTCACAGACGCTCGCTCTTGGCTGCATTCGTTTCAGCTCGTGGCAGCCAGTCTTAAAAACACTATCTTGGACTTCTCTGGATGTTTCCCAGGCGAGCTATTGGCAGCATGTTCAGAACCACTGTTTCTGAGGCTAATTCTTGAACCGTAAGTCATAGACGCTCGATCTTGGCGGCATTCGTCTCAGCGCCTGGCAATTAGTATAGAAGCACTGTTTCCCACTGTTTCTGAGGCTAATTCTTGAACCGTAAGTCATAGACGCTAGATCTTGGCGGCATTCGTCTCAGCGCCTGGCAATTAGTATAGAAGCACGGTCTTTGACTTCTCTGGATGTTTCCCAGGCGAGCTATTGACAAGTAAATCCTAGACGCTCGATCTTGGTTATTTTCGCTTTCGCGGCTGGCAGCAAAGTTCAGAACCATGTTTCTGTGAATAACTCTTGAACCGTAAGTCACAGACGCTCGCTCTTGGCTGCATTCGTTTCAGCTCGTGGCAGCCAGTCTAAAAAACACAATCTTGGACCTCTCTGGATGTTTCCCAGGCGAGCTATTGGCAGCATGTTCAGAGGCTAATTCTTGAACCGTAAGTCATAGACGCTCGATCTTGGCGGCATTCGTCTCAGCGCCTGGCAATTAGTATAGAAGCACTGTTTCCCACTGTTTCTGAGGCTAATTCTTGAACCGTAAGTCATAGACGCTAGATCTTGGCGGCATTCGTCTCAGCGCCTGGCAATTAGTATAGAAGCACGGTCTTTGACTTCTCTGGATGTTTCCCAGGCGAGCTATTGACAAGTAAATCCTAGACGCTCGATCTTGGTTATTTTCGCTTTCGCGGCTGGCAGCAAAGTTCAGAACCATGTTTCTGTGAATAACTCTTGAACCGTAAGTCACAGACGCTCGCTCTTGGCTGCATTCGTTTCAGCTCGTGGCAGCCAGTCTAAAAAACACTATCTTGGACTTCTCTGGATGTTTCCCAGGCGAGCTATTGGCAGCATGTTCAGAACCACTGTTTCTGAGGCTAATTCTTGAACCGTAAGTCTTAGACGCTCGATCTTGGCGGCATTCGTCTCAGCGCCTGGCAATTAGTATAGAAGCACTGTCTTTGACTTCTCTGGATGCTTCCCAGGCGAGCTATTGACAAGTAAATCCTAGACGCTCGATCTTGGTTATTTTCGCTTTCGCGGCTGGCAGCAAAGTTCAGAACCATGTTTCTGTGAATAACTTTTGAACCGTAAGTCACAGACGCTCGCTCTTGGCTGCATTCGTTTCAGCTCGTGGCAGCCAGTCTAAAAAACACAATCTTGGACTTCTCTGGATGTTTCCCAGGCGAGCTATTGGCAGCATGTTCAGAACCACTGTTTCTGAGGCTAATTCTTGAACCGTGTCATAGACGCTCGATCTTGGCGGCATTCGTCTCAGCGCCTGGCAATTAGTATAGAAGCACTGTTTCCCACTGTTTCTGAGGCTAATTCTTGAACCATAAGTCATAGACGCTAGATCTTGGCGGCATTCGTCTCAGCGCCTGGCAATTAGTATAGAAGCACTGTCTTTGACTTCTCTGGATGTTTCCCAGGCGAGCTATTGACAAGTAAATCCTAGACGCTCGATCTTGGTTATTTTCGCTTTCGCGGCTGGCAGCAAAGTTCAGAACCATGTTTCTGTGAATAACTTTTGAACCGTAAGTCACAGACGCTCGCTCTTGGCTGCATTCGTTTCAGCTCGTGGCAGCCAGTCTAAAAAACACAATCTTGGACTTCTCTGGATGTTTCCCAGGCGAGCTATTGGCAGCATGTTCAGAACCACTGTTTCTGAGGCTAATTCTTGAACCGTAAGTCATAGACGCTCGATCTTGGCGGCATTCGTCTCAGCGCCTGGCAATTAGTATAGAAGCACTATTTCCCACTGTTTCTGAGGCTAATTCTTGAACCGTAAGTCATAGACGCTAGATCTTGGCGGCATTCGTCTCAGCGCCTGGCAATTAGTATAGAAGCACTGTTTCCCACTGTTTCTGAGGCTAATTCTTGAACCGTAAGTCATAGACGCTAGATCTTGGCGGCATTCGTCTCAGCGCCTGGCAATTAGTATAGAAGCACTGTCTTTGACTTCTCTGGATGTTTCCCAGGCGAGCTATTGACAAGTAAATCCTAGACGCTCGATCTTGGTTATTTTCGCTTTCGCGGCTGGCAGCAAAGTTCAGAACCATGTTTCTGTGAATAACTTTTGAACCGTAAGTCACAGACGCTCGCTCTTGGCTGCATTCGTTTCAGTTCGTGGCAGCCAGTCTAAAAAACACAATCTTGGACTTCTCTGGATGTTTCCCAGGCGAGCTATTGGCAGCATGTTCAGAACCACTGTTTCTGAGGCTAATTCTTGAACCGTGTCATAGACGCTCGATCTTGGCGGCATTCGTCTCAGCGCCTGGCAATTAGTATAGAAGCACTATTTCCCACTGTTTCTGAGGCTAATTCTTGAACCGTAAGTCATAGACGCTAGATCTTGGCGGCATTCGTCTCAGCGCCTGGCAATTAGTATAGAAGCACTGTCTTTGACTTCTCTGGATGTTTCCCAGGCGAGCTATTGAAAAGTAAATCCTAGACGCTCGATGTTGGTTATTTTCGCTTTCGCGGCTGGCAGCAAAGTTCAGAACCATGTTTCTGTGAATAACTTTTGAACCGTAAGTCACAGACGCTCGCTCTTGGCTGCATTCGTTTCAGCTCGTGGCAGCCAGTCTAAAAAACACTATCTTGGACTTCTCTGGATGTTTCCCAGGCGAGCTATTGGCAGCATGTTCAGAACCACTGTTTCTGAGGCTAATTCTTGAACCGTAAGTCATAGACGCTCGATCTTGGCGGCATTCGTCTCAGCGCCTGGCAATTAGTATAGAAGCACTGTTTCCGAGGCTAATTCTTGAACCGTAAGTCATAGACGCTAGGTCGTGGCGGCATTCGTCTCAGCGCCTGGCAATTAGTATAGAAGCACTGTCTTTGACTTCTCTGGATGTTTCCCAGGCGAGCTATTGACAAGTAAATCCTAGACGCTCGATCTTGGTAATTTTCGCTTTCGCGGCTGGCAGCAAAGTTCAGAACCATGTTTCTGTGAATAACTCTTGAACCGTAAGTCACAGACGCTCGCTCTTGGCTGCATTCGTTTCAGCTCGTGGCAGCCAGTCTAAAAAACACAATCTTGGACCTCTCTGGATGTTTCCCAGGCGAGCTATTGGCAGCATGTTCAGAGGCTAATTCTTGAACCGTAAGTCATAGACGCTCGATCTTGGCGGCATTCGTCTCAGCGCCTGGCAATTAGTATAGAAGCACTGTTTCCCACTGTTTCTGAGGCTAATTCTTGAACCGTATGTCATAGACGCTAGATCTTGGCGGCATTCGTCTCAGCGCCTGGCAATTAGTATAGAAGCACTGTCTTTGACTTCTCTGGATGTTTCCCAGGCGAGCTATTGACAAGTAAATCCTAGACGCTCGATCTTGGTTATTTTCGCTTTCGCGGCTGGCAGCAAAGTTCAGAACCATGTTTCTGTGAATAACTTTTGAACCGTAAGTCACAGACGCTCGCTCTTGGCTGCATTCGTTTCAGCTCGTGGCAGCCAGTCTAAAAAACACAATCTTGGACTTCTCTGGATGTTTCCCAGGCGAGCTATTGGCAGCATGTTCAGAACCACTGTTTCTGAGGCTAATTCTTGAACCGTAAGTCATAGACGCTCGATCTTGGCGGCATTCGTCTCAGCGCCTGGCAATTAGTATAGAAGCACTATTTCCCACTGTTTCTGAGGCTAATTCTTGAACCGTAAGTCATAGACGCTAGATCTTGGCGGCATTCGTCTCAGCGCCTGGCAATTAGTATGGAAGCACTGTCTTTGACTTCTCTGGATGTTTCCCAGGCGAGCTATTGAAAAGTAAATCCTAGACGCTCGATCTTGGTTATTTTCGCTTTCGCGGCTGGCAGCAAAGTTCAGAACCATGTTTCTGTGAATAACTTTTGAACCGTAAGTCACAGACGCTAGCTCTTGGCTGCATTCGTTTCAGCTCGTGGCAGCCAGTCTAAAAAACACAATCTTGGACTTCTCTGGATGTTTCCCAGGCGAGCTATTGGCAGCATGTTCAGAACCACTGTTTCTGAGGCTAATTCTTGAACCGTAAGTCATAGACGCTCGATCTTGGCGGCATTCGTCTCAGCGCCTGGCAATTAGTATAGAAGCACTGTTTCCCACTGTTTCTGAGGCTAATTCTTGAACCGTAAGTCATAGACGCTAGATCGTGGCGGCATTCGTCTCAGCGCCTGGCAATTAGTATAGAAGCACTGTCTTTGACTTCTCTGGATGTTTCCCAGGCGAGCTATTGACAAGTAAATCCTAGACGCTCGATCTTGGTTATTTTCGCTTTCGCGGCTGGCAGCAAAGTTCAGAACCATGTTTCTGTGAATAACTTTTGAACCGTAAGTCACAGACGCTCGCTCTTGGCTGCATTCGTTTCAGCTCGTGGCAGCCAGTCTAAAAAACACAATCTTGGACTTCTCTGGATGTTTCCCAGGCGAGCTATTGGCAGCATGTTCAAAACCACTGTTCTGAGGCTAATTCTTGAACCGTAAGTCATAGACGCTAGATCTTGGCGGCATTCGTCTCAGCGCCTGGCAATTAGTATAGAAGCACTGTCTTTGACTTCTCTGGATGTTTCCCAGGCGAGCTATTGAAAAGTAAATCCTAGACGCTCGATCTTGGTTATTTTCGCTATCGCGGCTGGCAGCAAAGTTCAGAACCATGTTTCTGTGAATAACTTTTGAACCGTAAGTCACAGACGCTAGCTCTTGGCTGCATTCGTTTCAGCTCGTGGCAGCCAGTCTAAAAAACACAATCTTGGACTTCTCTGGATGTTTCCCAGGCGAGCTATTGGCAGCATGTTCAGAACCACTGTTTCTGAGGCTAATTCTTGAACCGTAAGTCATAGACGCTCGATCTTGGCGGCATTCGTCTCAGCGCCTGGCAATTAGTATAGAAGCACTGTTTCCCACTGTTCTGAGGCTAATTCTTGAACCGTAAGTCATAGACGCTAGATCGTGGCGGCATTCGTCTCAGCGCCTGGCAATTAGTATAGAAGCACTGTCTTTGACTTCTCTGGATGTTTCCCAGGCGAGCTATTGACAAGTAAATCCTAGACGCTCGATCTTGGTTATTTTCGCTTTCGCGGCTGGCAGCAAAGTTCAGAACCATGTTTCTGTGAATAACTCTTGAACCGTAAGTCACAGACGCTCGCTCTTGGCTGCATTCGTTTCAGCTCGTGGCAGCCAGTCTAAAAAACACTATCTTGGACTTCTCTGGATGTTTCCCAGGCAGCTATTGCAGCATGTTCAGAACACTGTTTCTGAGGCTAATTCTTGAACCGTAAGTCATAGACGCTCGATCTTGGCGGCATTCGTCTCAGCGCCTGGCAATTAGTATAGAAGCACTGTTTCCCACTGTTTCTGAGGCTAATTCTTGAACCGTAAGTCATAGACGCTCGATCTTGGCGGCATCGTCTCAGCGCCTGGCAATTAGTATAGAATCACTGTCTTTGACTTCTCTGGATGTTTCCCAGGCGAGCTATTGACAAGTAAATCCTAGACGCTCGATCTTGGTTATTTTCGCTTTCGCGGCTGGCAGCAAAGTTCAGAACCATGTTTCTGTGAATAACTCTTGAACCGTAAGTCACAGACGCTCGCTCTTGGCTGCATTCGTTTCAGCTCGTGGCAGCCAGTCTAAAAAACACAATCTTGGACCTCTCTGGATGTTTCCCAGGAGAGCTATTGGCAGCATGTTCAGAACCACTGTTTCTGAGGCTAATTCTTGAACCGTAAGTCTAGACGCTCGATCTTGGCGGCATTCGTCTCAGCGCCTGGCAATTAGTATAGAAGCACTGTTTCCCACTGTTTCTGAGGCTAATTCTTGAACCGTAAGTCATAGACGCTAGATCGTGGCGGCATTCGTCTCAGCGCCTGGCAATTAGTATAGAAGCACTGTCTTTGACTTCTCTGGATGTTTCCCAGGCGAGCTATTGACAAGTAAATCCTAGACGCTCGATCTTGGTTATTTTCGCTTTCGCGGCTGGCAGCAAAGTTCAGAACCATGTTTCTGTGAATAACTTTTGAACCGTAAGTCACAGACGCTCGCTCTTGGCTGCATTCGTTTCAGCTCGTGGCAGCCAGTCTAAAAAACACAATCTTGGACTTCTCTGGATGTTTCCCAGGCGAGCTATTGGCAGCATGTTCAGAACCACTGTTTCTGAGGCTAATTCTTGAACCGTAAGTCATAGACGCTCGATCTTGCGGCATTTCGTCTCAGCGCCTGGCAATTAGTATAGAAGCACTATTTCCCACTGTTTCTGAGGCTAATTCTTGAACCGTAAGTCATAGACGCTAGATCTTGGCGGCATTCGTCTCAGCGCCTGGCAATTAGTATAGAAGCACTGTCTTTGACTTCTCTGGATGTTTCCCAGGCGAGCTATTGAAAAGTAAATCCTAGACGCTCGATCTTGGTTATTTTCGCTTTCGCGGCTGGCAGCAAAGTTCAGAACCATGTTTCTGTGAATAACTTTTGAACCGTAAGTCACAGACGCTAGCTCTTGGCTGCATTCGTTTCAGCTCGTGGCAGCCAGTCTAAAAAACACAATCTTGGACTTCTCTGGATGTTTCCCAGGCGAGCTATTGGCAGCATGTTCAGAACCACTGTTTCTGAGGCTAATTCTTGAACCGTAAGTCATAGACGCTCGATCTTGGCGGCATTCGTCTCAGCGCCTGGCAATTAGTATAGAAGCACTGTTTCCCACTGTTTCTGAGGCTAATTCTTGAACCGTAAGTCATAGACGCTAGATCGTGGCGGCATTCGTCTCAGCGCCTGGCAATTAGTATAGAAGCACTGTCTTTGACTTCTCTGGATGTTTCCCAGGCGAGCTATTGACAAGTAAATCCTAGACGCTCGATCTTGGTTATTTTCGCTTTCGCGGCTGGCAGCAAAGTTCAGAACCATGTTTCTGTGAATAACTCTTGAACCGTAAGTCACAGACGCTCGCTCTGGCTGCATTCGTTTCAGCTCGTGGCAGCCAGTCTAAAAAACACTATCTTGGACTTCTCTGGATGTTTCCAGGCGAGCTATTGGCAGCATGTTCAGAACCACTGTTTCTGAGGCTAATTCTTGAACCGTAAGTCTTAGACGCTCGATCTTGGCGGCATTCGTCTCAGCGCCTGGCAATTAGTATTGAAGCACGGTCTTTGACTTCTCTGGATGTTTCCCAGGCGAGCTATTGACAAGTAAATCCTAGACGCTCGATCTTGGTTATTTCGCTTTCGCGGCTGGCAGCAAAGTTCAGAACCATGTTTCTGTGAATAACTCTTGAACCGTAAGTCACAGACGCTCGCTCTTGGCTGCATTCGTTCAGCTCGTGGCAGCCAGTCTAAAAAACACAATCTTGGACCTCTCTGGATGTTTCCCAGGAGAGCTATTGGCAGCATGTTCAGAACCACTGTTTCTGAGGCTAATTCTTGAACCGTAAGTCATAGACGCTCGATCTTGGCGGCATTCGTCTCAGCGCCTGGCAATTAGTATAGAAGCACTGTTTCCCACTGTTTCTGAGGCTAATTCTTGAACCGTAAGTCATAGACGCTAGATCGTGGCGGCATTCGTCTTAGCGCCTGGCAATTAGTATAGAAGCACTGTCTTTGACTTCTCTGGATGTTTCCCAGGCGAGCTATGACAAGTAAATCCTAGACGCTCGATCTTGGTTATTTTCGCTTTCGCGGCTGGCAGCAAAGTTCAGAACCATGTTTCTGTGAATAACTCTTGAACCGTAGTCACAGACGCTCGCTCTTGGCTGCATTCGTTTCAGCTCGTGGCAGCCAGTCTAAAAAACACTATCTTGGACTTCTCTGGATGTTTCCCAGGCGAGCTATTGGCAGCATGTTCAGAACCACTGTTTCTGAGGCTAATTCTTGAACCGTAAGTCTTAGACGCTCGATCTTGGCGGCATTCGTCTCAGCGCCTGGCAATTAGTATAGAAGCACTGTCTTTGACTTCTCTGGATGTTTCCCAGGCGAGCTATTGAAAAGTAAATCCTAGACGCTCGATCTTGGTTATTTTCGCTTTCGCGGCTGGCAGCAAAGTTCAGAACCATGTTTCTGTGAATAACTTTTGAACCGTAAGTCACAGACGCTAGCTCTTGGCTGCATTCGTTTCAGCTCGTGGCAGCCAGTCTAAAAAAACACAATCTTGGACTTCTCTGGATGTTTCCCAGGCGAGCTATTGGCAGCATGTTCAGAACCACTGTTTCTGAGGCTAATTCTTGAACCGTAAGTCATAGACGCTCGATCTTGGCGGCATTCGTCTCAGCGCCTGGCAATTAGTATAGAAGCACTGTTTCCCACTGTTTCTGAGGCTAATTCTTGAACCGTAAGTCTTAGACGCTCGATCTTGGCGGCATTCGTCTCAGCGCCTGGCAATTAGTATAGAAGCACGGTCTTTGACTTCTCTGGATGTTTCCCAGGCGAGCTATTGACAAGTAAATCCTAGACGCTCGATCTTGGTTATTTTCGCTTTCGCGGCTGGCAGCAAAGTTCAGAACCATGTTTCTGTGAATAACTCTTGAACCGTAAGTCACAGACGCTCGCTCTTGGCTGCATTCGTTTCAGTTCGTGGCAGCCAGTCTAAAAACACAATCTTGGACCTCTCTGGATGTTTCCCAGGAGAGCTATTGGCAGCATGTTCAGAGGCTAATTCTTGAACCGTAAGTCATAGACGCTCGATCTTGGCGGCATTCGTCTCAGCGCCTGGCAATTAGTATAGAAGCACTGTTTCCCACTGTTTCTGAGGCTAATTTCTTGAACCGTAAGTCATAGACGCTAGATCGTGGCGGCATTCGTCTCAGCGCCTGGCAATTAGTATAGAATCACTGTCTTTGACTTCTCTGGATGTTTCCCAGGCGAGCTATTGACAAGTAAATCCTAGACGCTCGATCTTGGTTATTTTCGCTTTCGCGGCTGGCAGCAAAGTTCAGAACCATGTTTCTGTGAATAACTCTTGAACCGTAAGTCACAGACGCTCGCTCTTGGCTGCATTCGTTTCAGCTCGTGGCAGCCAGTCTAAAAAACACTATCTTGACTTCTCTGGATGTTTCCCAGGCGAGCTATTGGCAGCATGTTCAGAACCACTGTTTCTGAGGCTAATTCTTGAACCGTAAGTCATAGACGCTCGATCTTGGCGGCATTCGTCTCAGCGCCTGGCAATTAGTATAGAAGCACTGTTTCCCACTGTTTCTGAGGCTAATTCTTGAACCGTAAGTCATAGACGCTAGATCGTGGCGGCATTCGTCTCAGCTCCTGGCAATTAGTATAGAAGCACTGTCTTTGACTTCTCTGGATGTTTCCCAGGCGAGCTATTGACAAGTAATCCTAGACGCTCGATCTTGGTTATTTTCGCTTTCGCGGCTGGCAGCAAAGTTCAGAACCATGTTTCTGTGAATAACTTTTGAACCGTAAGTCACAGACGCTCGCTCTTGGCTGCATTCGTTTCAGCTCGTGGCAGCCAGTCTAAAAAACACAATCTTGGACTTCTCTGGATGTTTCCCAGGCGAGCTATTGGCAGCATGTTCAGAACCACTGTTTCTGAGGCTAATTCTTGAAACGTAAGTCATAGACGCTCGATCTTGGCGGCATTCGTCTCAGCGCCTGGCAATTAGTATAGAAGCACTGTTTCCCACTGTTTCTGAGGCTAATTCTTGAACCGTAAGTCATAGACGCTCGATCTTGGCGGCATTCGTCTCAGCGCCTGGCAATTAGTATAGAAGCACTGTTCCCCACTGTTTCTGAGGCTAATTCTTGAACCGTAAGTCATAGACGCTAGATCGTGGCGGCATTCGTCTCAGCGCCTGGCAATTAGTATAGAAGCACTGTCTTTGACTTCTCTGGATGTTTCCCAGGCGAGCTATTGACAAGTAAATCCTAGACGCTCGATCTTGGTTATTTTCGCTTTCGCGGCTGGCAGCAAAGTTCAGAACCATGTTTCTGTGAATAACTTTTGAACCGTAAGTCACAGACGCTCGCTCTTGGCTGCATTCGTTTCAGCTCGTGGCAGCCAGTCTAAAAAACACAATCTTGGACTTCTCTGGATGTTTCCCAGGCGAGCTATTGGCAGCATGTTCAGAACCACTGTTTCTGAGGCTAATTCTTGAACCGTAAGTCTTAGACGCTCGATCTTGGCGGCATTCGTCTCAGCGCCTGGCAATTAGTATAGAAGCACGGTCTTTGACTTCTCTGGATGTTTCCCAGGCGAGCTATTGACAAGTAAATCCTAGACGCTCGATCTTGGTTATTTTCGCTTTCGCGGCTGGCAGCAAAGTTCAGAACCATGTTCTGTGAATAACTCTTGAACCGTAAAGTCACAGACGCTCGCTCTTGGCTGCATTCGTTTCAGCTCGTGGCAGCCAGTCTAAAAAACACAATCTTGGACCTCTCTGGATGTTTCCCAGGAGAGCTATTGGCAGCATGTTCAGAACCACTGTTTCTGAGGCTAATTCTTGAACCGTAAGTCATAGACGCTCGATCTTGGCGGCATTCGTCTCAGCGCCTGGCAATTAGTATAGAAGCACTGTTTCCCACTGTTTCTGAGGCTAATTCTTGAACCGTAAGTCATAGACGCTAGATCGTGGCGGCATTCGTCTTAGCGCCTGGCAATTAGTATAGAAGCACTGTCTTTGACTTCTCTGGATGTTTCCCAGGCGAGCTATTGACAAGTAAATCCTAGACGCTCGATCTTGGTTATTTTCGCTTTCGCGGCTGGCAGCAAAGTTCAGAACCATGTTTCTGTGAATAACTCTTGAACCGTAAGTCACAGACGCTCGCTCTTGGCTGCATTCGTTTCAGCTCGTGGCAGCCAGTCTAAAAAACACTATCTTGGACTTCTCTGGATGTTTCCCAGGCGAGCTATTGGCAGCATGTTCAGAACCACTGTTTCTGAGGCTAATTCTTGAACCGTAAGTCTTAGACGCTCGATCTTGGCGGCATTCGTCTCAGCGCCTGGCAATTAGTATAGAAGCACTGTCTTTGACTTCTCTGGATGTTTCCCAGGCGAGCTATTGAAAAGTAAATCCTAGACGCTCGATCTTGGTTATTTTCGCTTTCGCGGCTGGCAGCAAAGTTCAGAACCATGTTTCTGTGAATAACTTTTGAACCGTAAGTCACAGACGCTAGCTCTTGGCTGCATTCGTTTCAGCTCGTGGCAGCCAGTCTAAAAACACAATCTTGGACTTCTCTGGATGTTTCCCAGGCGAGCTATTGGCAGCATGTTCAGAACCACTGTTTCTGAGGCTAATTCTTGAACCGTAAGTCATAGACGCTCGATCTTGGCGGCATTCGTCTCAGCGCCTGGCAATTAGTATAGAAGCACTGTTTCCCACTGTTTCTGAGGCTAATTCTTGAACCGTAAGTCTTAGACGCTCGATCTTGGCGGCATTCGTCTCAGCGCCTGGCAATTAGTATAGAAGCACGGTCTTTGACTTCTCTGGATGTTTCCCAGGCGAGCTATTGACAAGTAAATCCTAGACGCTCGATCTTGGTTATTTTCGCTTTCGCGGCTGGCAGCAAAGTTCAGAACCATGTTTCTGTGAATAACTCTTGAACCGTAAGTCACAGACGCTCGCTCTTGGCTGCATTCGTTTCAGTTCGTGGCAGCCAGTCTAAAAAACACAATCTTGGACCTCTCTGGATGTTTCCCAGGAGAGCTATTGGCAGCATGTTCAGAGGCTAATTCTTGAACCGTAAGTCATAGACGCTCGATCTTGGCGGCATTCGTCTCAGCGCCTGGCAATTAGTATAGAAGCACTGTTCCCACTGTTTCTGAGGCTAATTCTTGAACCGTAAGTCATAGACGCTAGATCGTGGCGGCATTCGTCTCAGCGCCTGGCAATTAGTATAGAATCACTGTCTTTGACTTCTCTGGATGTTTCCCAGGCGAGCTATTGACAAGTAAATCCTAGACGCTCGATCTTGGTTATTTTCGCTTTCGCGGCTGGCAGCAAAGTTCAGAACCATGTTTCTGTGAAATAACTCTTGAACCGTAAGTCACAGACGCTCGCTCTTGGCTGCATTCGTTTCAGCTCGTGGCAGCCAGTCTAAAAAACACTATCTTGGACTTCTCTGGATGTTTCCCAGGCGAGCTATTGGCAGCATGTTCAGAACCACTGTTTCTGAGGCTAATTCTTGAACCGTAAGTCATAGACGCTCGATCTTGGCGGCATTCGTCTCAGCGCCTGGCAATTAGTATAGAAGCACTGTTTCCCACTGTTTCTGAGGCTAATTCTTGAACCGTAAGTCATAGACGCTAGATCGTGGCGGCATTCGTCTCAGCTCCTGGCAATTAGTATAGAAGCACTGTCTTTGACTTCTCTGGATGTTTCCCAGGCGAGCTATTGACAAGTAAATCCTAGACGCTCGATCTTGGTTATTTTCGCTTTCGCGGCTGGCAGCAAAGTTCAGAACCATGTTTCTGTGAATAACTTTTGAACCGTAAGTCACAGACGCTCGCTCTTGGCTGCATTCGTTTCAGCTCGTGGCAGCCAGTCTAAAAAACACAATCTTGGACTTCTCTGGATGTTTCCCAGGCGAGCTATTGGCAGCATGTTCAGAACCACTGTTTCTGAGGCTAATTCTTGAAACGTAAGTCATAGACGCTCGATCTTGGCGGCATTCGTCTCAGCGCCTGGCAATTAGTATAGAAGCACTGTTTCCCACTGTTTCTGAGGCTAATTCTTGAACCGTAAGTCATAGACGCTCGATCTTGGCGGCATTCGTCTCAGCGCCTGGCAATTAGTATAGAAGCACTGTTTCCCACTGTTTCTGAGGCTAATTCTTGAACCGTAAGTCATAGACGCTAGATCGTGGCGGCATTCGTCTCAGCGCCTGGCAATTAGTATAGAAGCACTGTCTTTGACTTCTCTGGATGTTTCCCAGGCGAGCTATTGACAAGTAAATCCTAGACGCTCGATCTTGGTTATTTTCGCTTTCGCGGCTGGCAGCAAAGTTCAGAACCATGTTTCTGTGAATAACTTTTGAACCGTAAGTCACAGACGCTCGCTCTTGGCTGCACCGTCGA